>NC_056594.1:8550198-8599597 GCF_018340385.1 Cyprinus carpio | reverse complement strand
ACAAGACCAAACAAACAGCGATTGAACATTGTCAAGAAACCAATAGACCATTGAGCCCAAAAGTTTCTTTTTATTCTCTTCTCTTCTTTTTATTATCTTTCTTAATTAGAATTTTTGTTTTGTTTCCCAGTAAAATAAATATCCTTAAATAAAATTTACTTGAGAATCAAAATTGTATAAGATATTGACTATTATTATTTATTTATTTATATTTATTTATTTTTATAATATAATCTTGAATAAATTTGTTAGATTTGTGAAAAAAATGCTATAAATGAATGCTACTATATTTAGCCCTGATGTAAGATTTTTTTTGTTTGTTTGTTTTAAGGATATTTAAGTTTTTTTTATACAGAAAAACTACTGATTATAAATATATTTGCAGTGTTTATTTTATTTTATTTACTTATTTTTTTCTTTGACTATCTCATTCTTTTCATGCTCGTAGATACATGTTCAGATTTTAATTTGCTTTTTAGTTTTTTTAGCTTTTTTTTAGCTTTTTTTTTTTGTAAGAATTGAATGTCAAATATAATTTGTACTTCAGAACTGAGCTGTCACCTTGCAGAGCTCTTAACCAATTTCGCTCTCTATTTCTCTGCTTTCTTTCTGATAGTTTCTTCTCTCTCTTGCTTTCATTTGGAGTCAGTTTGACTGATTTAAGCATGCTGTGACGGAGTATGAGTCCATTCTCTAAGAGTCAAAGGACTATTATTGGATTTTCCACATGGCTTGCCTTTAGCAGAGATCCAGTGATCTAAGAAGCCGTCTTCTTATGGCACAGAGTCAGTGATAATGAAGAATTTCATTCACAGGGACATTTACCACCATCGGACTGTAAAGCAGAACCACATCTCTAAAATTCCCATAGGAATCTAGTGGAGTGACAGCTTGAGGTACCTATTAAAATGCTTTTGATGGTGTGTGTTTCTGTTAGCAGCCCTGACACAGAAGTGATTGATCTGACCACTTGATCTGATTATGTGACTCTCAGCTCTTTAGCCACAGAGAAACGATGTGACAAAGGGGGTCCAGAAGCAGCGGTCAGTGAAATTATAACGTACCTCCAGCAGCATGACTCATGATGCTTTTCTGTCCCTTCAAATGACAGGTTATTCATCCATGGGCCACATGGGTTGCAAAGGCCAGAATCAGATATGCTGTTTGCTTTGGCTTGCTTGTTGGTCCGGGGCATAAGTCATGTTTTGCATGAGAAAGATCTTAATTCCATACTGGTGTTGGTCAGACGCTCCACCTCATTTGGCAGAAACCACATAAAAGCATCTGTGACTCACAGGCACAAACCCCAAATGAGTCTGGCAGAAAAAAAAATTGCTTTGCAATTGTGAAGAAATGGAGCGCAGTCAAACAACTTGGGTCATTCAAGTCGCAACACCCACATAACTGAATGAAGAAAGGTGTGCGGAAGACAGAAATGCAAAAATACAAATCACCATCAAAAGAAATAAACATTGTTTATGCTAAATGTAATCAGCCCCCCAACCCAGTAACATCTGCTAGCAGGAAGATAAGGAAGTGAATTGTGGTGTATGAAATCAGAGGAACTTAGTGGGCTGTGACATGAGCCCTCAGATGTCAGCTACAGAGGGAGGAGATGAAGCAGAGGTGATTATACATTGGTTTAGTGGGTATATTAATTGTCTGACATACTCTCCCAATCTCTTTCTTGCACACAAGTTGTTTTTCCTTGCCTCTCTGCTCCTCCTGTCACACTAGACTACATTTATGCAGCCTTTTTGCATCAAGCTAAATAGTCCATAGTTGTGCAGCACTCAGAATGAGAATTGTTTCAGTTCAATTCTTGAATTTGGAGGTAGCAAACCAAATAAATGTAATTTTAATTTTAAGAAAGAATAGTTAAGATGGAATTTAATACAAATCAATTCACTACAATTCTCTGTATATACATATTCTGGTAGATTTCTGTTACAAAATCAAATGATTGAAGCACATATAAACAGCACAGGTTTATTCAGCAGATGCAGGAGAAACAACATAAGCAGTCCTATACATCAACGAGACAAATGCTGGCTTGTATGGAGGAACTGATGAGGCAGTTATAATATAATATAAAATATAATAATATAAAGTAATTTAATTTACTAAATATATCAATAGATTTATGTATAGATTTATGTTTATTAACATAAATATAATTATTTATGTTAATAAAGCTATCTTAAAACAATCTGGTGGACATGTTGTGGTGTTGTTTGGCAAAATTAAAATATATTGTATATAGTTTTGACTATTGAATTTACAGAAATGTGTCTAATAAGAAAAAAAAATGTATTCTACATATAAAGGAATAATTATTTGTTACACTGCAGTAATTCATTAAATCCCTCTTTCTCTCATTCTTATGTAAGTTCACCATCCTGCATGGTTTGGTTAATTCAGTGTAATTTTTTATTCATTAATTGTTCTTAAATTCTTAGCTTTTCCTCTTGTATGACCATACTCTTTAACCCTTCCATCCCACAAGGACATGAGATTCTGTGATTCTGTGGGGGTTAAAATAAATAGAAATAAAAATACAAACAAATAAACAAACAAATAAATAAATGACAAATATGATGCCATTGATATGGTGTTTTTCACTATATAATATGTTCCAAAACATTTGGTGTACTTAAAATATCCCAAAAATACCTACTGCAGCCCTGCCATACACATGATGACGTCATGAGGTAAAATTTAGAAGGAAATCTGACCTGTGGACCAATTTCCGCTGTCTTGTACTATTCAAAACTTGTTGTCACATCTGCTTCTCTTAATTTGGGGATGTGAGTGGTCTTACAGATGATTCTCTATGGATGTTCCATTCACAACATTATTTTGAGGACTCTTGAGGTCTTTAAAACATCCCACATATGAACGCATTGAAAACTCATTACCGTATAAACAAACATTCATATCATCGCATTCCTTTCTCTGTCTGTCTCTCTCCATCTTCCAGTCATCTAGTTATAATTGTTTTGGACCTTGCTGACCTTCATCTGCATGCCTGTCAAAGTTTACATCTCTATTGTGATTGGAAGTGAAAAATATCTATAATGCTTTGCTGAAGTTAATTAACTCGTAAAGCAGACTCAGCTGCTTTTGTCTGTTTGGAGTTCAGCTTAGAGTGCAAATAAAGAGCTCTTCAAAGAAAACACATTGACAGTTTTTCCTCTCCTTCTCACTGTCTGATTACTTTTAAGAGGTTCGATACAAATTAATCTCTATTGGCAGCACTTGTGGCTTAATGTAAATTATAGAAAATAAATTACATGTAGAATAGCCTTTTAGGGCTGTGTAATGACAGGTTTCATAGTGACAACTTACCCCATATAATGTGACAACATTCCCAGGCTACTGGGGCATCTTGTCACAAAAGGTCAATTTGATTTCAGTGAACTTTCTATTCAGTGAACATAATATGACATTGCAAATGTAACATTTTTTTCTCTTTTGGATATAAATGAAAATGCTTTTAGCACCACTCACTGGACATTTCACTTTGAAAGTGTCACAAAACATGCAAGAAGCAACGTAATATAATTTGCAGAAATATCACTACAGGCAAGGGCGATTCTAGGATTTTTATTTTAGGGGGGGCTCAGTCCCCAGTGAGGGAATAATAATAATAATAATAGCCTAATATATATATATATATATATATATATATATATATATATATATATATATATATATATATATATATATATATATTCCTAAACTTATTGCAGGATAGGTATAACATTTGAGTAGCCTACTGAATAAGCCAAATACAAGTCTTCCTGGTCTCAGACACATAACCTGTTTACTGTACAAACACAAAATTTTACTGTTTGCATTTCTTGTACATCAGTCTTTCCTTAGTTCAAGTATGCAAACCTATGTGCCACATGCACTGGAATATGTATTATACTGAAAGTTAAATTTTCAATTGAAAATGGCAACATGATCGTTTTATGAAGTATGCATTCATGTGTGCTTCATTTTCACTGGAGGAAACAGCTATGGTGTGAAGAGGAGTGAACGCAGTGAAAACTTAGGCTAGAGTAGATGGGGAACCGATTATTGCTCTCCCATTATATTTTGTAAATTGAATTTATGACAAAGAACTGCACAGCTGCAGATATTATAATAATCTATCAATAACACACACCTTGTCCTCAGTCTGCTGATTGAAAAAGAACGCGCTGAAAGATGGCGAGGAGCTGATCGAAGTCTGTCGCCGTTTTCTTATGAAATTTAAAGTGGACTGAGGCGATCACGAATTTGTGTACAGTTTATGCAGCTAATCGCAAATTTTTTAAAATGGCCTAGCGATGCCCATGATTACAGGAATTCATTGAGCCTGGGTTGATTTATACAGAAATATAAATATAAAATAAAAATATAAAAATAAACTAGAAAATATTACACCAACGTAAACAGTGACATCTAGCCCAGCCCATACAAATCGTATTAAAAGTATAGCCCCAAGGACTTAAACATTATCCAGATTAACATGAGATTAGTGCAACCTAAAGGTCCGCTTACTCTGTCTGTGTAACTCCTGTCATGACTATAAATAGTAAACCCTGTCTTTCACAGGATGCAAAAGATGGATTGTTTAGGTAAAAAATCTAAACACATGAACTAAGTGATGAATGACTAAAACTTCAATTACAGATTGTCTTTGAATTTGAGATATACTTTTGAACAATAGCTCTTTAAGGCAGCATCTGGAGAGAAACCTGTCATTTAATGGGAAGATCCAGAAATGACAGTTTTAATAAATACTTAAATACTTTGTGAATATATCACACTTTAAAATAACGGTTTTCTATTTTAAAATGTTATTGCTGTAATGCCAAACCTGAATTTTCACACACTGAAAAAAGTGCTTCATCCAATTAAAAAATGTAGGGTTATGATTCACATCTATTTTTTTTTTTAACTTGAGCCAATGAAAAATAAATAAGGCAAAGTTATTTATTTTTCATTGGCTCAAGTTAAAAAAATATAGATGTGAATCATTACCCTATTTTTTTTTTTAATTGGATGAATGAAGCACTTTTTTCAGTGCATGATCCTTCAGAAATCATTCTAATATGCTGATTTGATTCTCAAGACACATTTATTATGATTAAAAGTGTTCAAGACAGTTGTACTGCTGCTTAATATTTTTGTTTAAACTGACATATCCCCCCCCCCTCTCTATTATGACTTGATTTTA
This sequence comes from Cyprinus carpio, assembly GCF_018340385.1. Lineage (NCBI taxonomy): Eukaryota > Metazoa > Chordata > Actinopteri > Cypriniformes > Cyprinidae > Cyprinus > Cyprinus carpio. The sequence continues at coordinate 8,594,367 of NC_056594.1, read as the reverse complement.
TGATTTCATTTGAAAACATCAAGCTATGCAAGAAATCAATACTACAGTATAACTGGCTTCACAAAAGAGCTCCAAAGAGTTTTCTGCCTTATTGTAATATTTTCTAAAAATGATCCATCCTTCACCAGTTTTACTCTTCAAACATTTTTCAGCTTAGTCCTTTGACATTTACTGCTTTGAGAGTAATCGTCATCCTCTTCTGATCCCACTTTTTCCTGTTGTTAAGTTGTTTTGTTTCCTGTGATTGCCAGCCTCGGTGAGATGGAAGTGAGTTCACACACTCTTCCATGAAATGAAAGAGTGATTTTAGTCACACAGATTAGATGAGACCTCCCAGCTTTTCCTTGTCTCTCCTCAGCTCTCTCCCTCATCTCGCAGATCTTGGCATGTTATTCCACCCATCATTGTGTTGTGCTCCTGTTAAAGACTTCCTGTTTTGATGAACAATTTCTCAGAAACTCCATTATGACTATACTTCAGAAGAAGGTACATGAATAAAAGCTCAGATGTTGCTTTTGGGTAATGCACTTATTATCTTCCATTTGCAAGCACATGATTCATAATTAATAAAAGGGTTAATTATGAAAGGACGATTTTGAATAAACAAATGATGAGCTTTATCATTGCCACACTGCATCCTGGTGGTCGTTTAAATTAGATTATTTTGTTTTATCCATTATTAATATTTCTCCATTTTTATTATTTGTATTATTCAGTGAAATTTAGGGAAAAAGTTAAGTTGGCAATTTTATTATAGTCAGCCATGAAAAGTCTGTTATGCTAATATTTAATTATTTTAAATACTTTCTTTTACATCTTTTGCTATAGATGTCAGTAAAGTTCTTTGGTTTATTTCTTTCCTTTATTGAACATTGTTTCCCTCAGGAAACTTTACCTATATTATGTTTCAAAATTATTATTTTTTTTGATTTTAGTAATGATGTCCTTTTCATGTGAGAAGAGTGATATTTTAACCATTGTTTTTTATATTGTGTGCAGTCAACTTTGAAAATTCATACATCATTTGCTCACCCTCATGATGCTCCAAAATACTTTTGATGAGCTATTGATGCACAAAAGGTAATGGACAAATACTTACATAAATTATCTTGTTATTTTTTAATAAATTATCTTATTCTTTATTATCCAAAATTATTATTATCCTTTATTATCTTTATTATATCAATAAATAAATAAATAAATAAAATAACAACTGATATATTTTATTTTTTTTACAAGGAAGGAAGGAAGGCAAGCAAGATAGAACAAAGGAAGATGAGCTGAATGTAAACATACACACAGAAATCCATAATACTGCAATCAAAATGCAAAGGTCTTTTTGATTGCAGTATTATGGTTTCTGTGTGTATGTTTATATCCAGCTCATTTTAAAATGTCCCTACGTTAAAACCAAACCTAGACCCTTGATTTATTTTGTTTATCATTTAAAATCTGTTGGTTCACTTTGTTTGCCTATGCTTATACAGGTGTGAAAGATGTAGGTGTGTGTGTGCGTGCGTGCCTACGTGCATGTGTGTGTATTGGGAGCTGGTGTCAGAGGGGAACTGACTGTCTCCTTGATGCCCTCTAATCTTGATCACTCAGTGACAGATGGAGAGACTGTTCTGTGTGAGACTGACATGAAAGACCTGACCTTTACAGCCAGCTTCACAGCCACAAGAGATGCCTAATGCCATTAACAAAAGCTGCTTTGACGGTGACCATATAAAATAGGTGTTTGTTTGTGTATATGTGTGTCTTCAGCTGTATTGAATTTCATCATCTGAACATCTTTCTCTGTGTGGGGAGAGACGTTTATCTATCTGTCTGTCTGTATACTTGAAATGGATTGCAGAAATACAAGATGCAGAGACAAGTGTCAGTACAGTTTGTGCTTTACTGAACATTTTGCCATAATTACTGATTGTTCTAAGAATTTGACAATATTTTGCACTTGGATCATTTTGTACCCTTTGTTTCGGTTTTCAAGGAAGCCTTGATTTCACCTGTGACAGCTTGACTACAGTTGACAGATTTAAACAATTCTACTAGGAAAATGGAAAATCCTTCTGCCTGTGTACAGAAAATAGTCTGTTGCTTCTCTGTTTGATGTTCACTCTATATTCCATTCTATAAGTGCCAGCTAAAAAGCCTCATCATGTTGAGGGAGAGGGGCTGCTCTCTGCTCTCCTCCAGCAACAGCAGGGACAGTTTACACAGTGGGTAAAACATGGCTGAGTGAGTTATTTAACTTAAAGATAATAAAAAATGATTTAAAAAAAACATTTTATGAGGTGGTCAAGAGGTTAGGAAATTTAGATGTCAGTCAAACCACACTGCCTCAATCCCCTAACATACACAGAAGGACTTTATCTGATTGTGTGAATGTGTGTTTGTATATATGACTGTTTCAGAGCTATCATGACACCAGTGAGGAATGTTTCAGTTCCTCTCTTAAACTGCTGTTCATTTATATTCTCATTTGTTCTGCATCTACTTTTAGATACTCTTGAGTCTCCCTTAGTTATATCCATGCATACATTACATATAATACCATTTACAAATTTGGAGTCATTCAGTTTTTAAGAAATTAGGAATTTTGATTTTAAGAATAGGGGATTTTAAGAATAAGGATTCATTAAATAGATAAAAAGTGACAATCAAGACTTTTACACTGTGGCAATATGTGCTATTCTTTCAAACTTTCTATTCATCAAAGAATCCTGATTTTTTTTATTAAGTTTTCCACAACAATATTAAGCAGCACGACTGTTTTCAACATCGCTAATAATAATAAATGTTTCATGAGCAGCAAATCAGCATTTAATAATGATTTCTGAAGGATCATCTGACATTGAAGACTGCTTCAGCTTTGACATCACACAAATAAATTACATTTTAAAATATATTCAAATAGAAAACTTATTTTAAATATAATAATATTTCACAATGTTTATTACTGTTCAGAGTATTTTTGATCAAATAAATGCAACCTTGGTGAGCATAAGAGTCTTGTGCGAGTGGATCATTGAGTCAACAAGCAGTCCTCAAGAACTGCATCTGTGTGATTCATGAATGAATCATTCAGACAGGTTTTGTGAACCAGTTCAGTTGAATAATTGAAAATAACTCATGATATATATAGTCTTAGCAGTCTTCTTTGCCATAGAAATAGTAAAAATAGCCACAGGATATGACCTCCTTAGTCTGTCTGTGTTTGACATTTTGGCCTTGTGTTTGACCTCTCATGATCTCTACCTTGTGCTTACTACTTGGACAGGTTCATTCTCATCATGCATCCTGGTGTTAAGCACAGAAAATAATTTGACCCAATTCAGATATTCTAAAATTCAGATATTCAAATTGACTGTCAGTGATTAAATAGAACAGATTGTACTTATTCAGTGCAAGTCATCCAGCAATGGATGAAGCTGAAGATCCAATAATACATGCACATGCACACATATACGAACAGATTTGCAAACAGATTTTTTTATTTATTTTTTTGCAGACTAACATGGCATCGTAATTCCCCAAGGGCAGATTAATTAGCAATTACAGAGTATGCATGTCTGCATCATTAATAATGAGCGTTCCACTGACTGTGTTCATTAAGACAATGGATTGGTCTTCATTAAATGTCTGCCTTGAGCAGCGATGCTAAGCGTATAGATGAAATAGATGTAACAGAGCTGGCCAGTGCCTGTGCCTTTCAGGTAAGCCTCTTATTTAGAACTGATTACAACAATATTTCCTAAAATAGTGAGGATATTGTGGTTGTGGAGTCACTCTGAGGGAAATTGAAATCCCCTTGGATTTAATCCTGTGCTGAACTGTAATGACAACCATCATTTATTATTTAGCTGCACTGAAGAATCATGTAATTTTTTTTTTTTCTTTCATGCAGACATATTCTCAAGGTAAACTAATCTTATTTTACACTACGGTGATCCATGACAAACAGCAGCGTATTCCCTGTCTCCTGATTTGCTCCCACTGCTTCGTGACCTGACATAATGCCATGCGTTCATTAGTGTAAATCTCAGTTCAAGTCTTGAGTGTTTTCATTTGTTTCTTATCTTTTCTCCACTGCCACAAAAGCCTCTCCATTCTTGACATCACCTGATATTTAAGCTTTATGTATTGATATATATTTCATTCTAAATTCTTATCTTTAGCTTTAAAATTTTGATATGTTTGATATGCAACTGAAATTAGGGGGAGAATTTTTTTTTTGTAAATCTATTGATAAGATGAAATGTAGTCCATCACAGCCAATTCCAGAAACATTTCATATGACATTTCCCAGCAGAAATCCTTATGTTTTGAACACATCTTCAGAGCATGATGTTAAATCATCTTTGTCTCTGTGTTCACAAACTCTATCTCTCATTATTTTGTACAATATCTTTGTAAGAGTGACCTCTTGTCATTTCAGTTGGCGGGACAAATTAACAACACTGTATCGCGAGTGACATCTAGTGGCATCAACAAACAGTACAAGGCCAGCCGCCAATAAAACACCAAAGAATAAGAGTGCCTTAAAAACTGGTTTTTGTTATTTGTTCTATTTACTTGATTAACCACTTTGCAAAAACTGATTTCTTTATGTTCAATACACTGAATGACTGAATCATTTCTCAATCACAAGCTAACTGGCCTCCTTTAAGACATGCTTTCCATTGGACTGGATAGGGAGAGTAAAATGTTTTTGAGTAAATGGATAGACTTGTGAGTGTTATTTTATTTTGGAATGTTATGTGTTCTTTTATGTGTTATGAATTTCTGTGGTTAGGCTACCGTTGTTCTGAACTGTGCTGCTTTCTGAACCGCTACATAAAGATTACAGCTTATTACTTGCTTCACTCAGTGAATAGTAGCTGTGATAATTAATTGGATATTGCTTAAGAAATTTAATGGGAAAAATAAACCTAAATGTAAAGTCTGATTTAAATGGCTTTAGTTAATTATTTAATTGACTTAATCTAACTAAATTATGTTGGCTCAAATAAATTGATTAATTCTAAATGGAAAATAAGACATTATGTGTAAATAATATAATCTATATTCCAATTAAGTTGTGTAATGACTAAACAACATTGGTGCTTTAAAACATATACTAGGGCCAAATGTCTGATGCTGTATTAAAAATGTAGGATTCAAATTTAATTTAAAACTCAAAGTAAATGCATTTTAGGATTTTAAAAACAAAGAAATTTTATGACAAAATGAAAAAGAAATAAACTGTGCACTTAGATTTCTAAGCCACTAATGTGACCTCATGTGTCTTTGTATAGACAGTGTGTGTGTGTGTGTGTGTGTGTGTACATATAGACAGACATAGTTAGGAATAAAATATGACCGTTTGTTTTTGTTTGTTTGTATTTGGGTTGTTACTTAATTTTTATCTAAACATCTGCATAAAAAAAAAATACTTAAAGAATGTTCCAAAACTTAATTATATTACAAGTGATTAGAAACACTGTGGTTAAAAAAGAAGAAGAAAAAAAAAAAAAAAAAAAAAATCACACAAACAAATATTAATAATGACAATAACAAGCCAACTCACAAACTCTTTTTGTGACACAAGACACATTTCTTTTAGTCATCGGAATAAAAAATATACATGAGCCAACACAAAGTCAAATACAAACATCATTATATCATTACTCTTTGTAATGAAACATGTTCCGTTTCATTGTGCAAATCTTCCATTTTCAAGTGCATCATTGTCATTTAGGGTTTGTCTTTAGAGAGTTAATGTAATCCATCAATATCCATCACATCAGAGAAAGAAAAACGTAATAATAATAATAATAATAATAATAATAATAATAATAATAATAAGACCTCAGATTTCTGATACAACATTAGAAAATTATTCTTAACAAATGCATTTAATAATAAATAAAACCTCGACAAAGTATCATTGGTGAGATGTTTTTAGTTGCACTTAATATAAGTAAAGTAGGTTTATGTGGTAGGTTTATTTGTAATTTTTTTTTATATTTGAATTTAAGCAGCTGAAAAAAAATGCTGCATGCTTATGTTATGAGCAACCGAGAAAGTGTCCTTTTATGTTTTACAATTTGCCATTCTGAATGTACTGTAGCTGAAAATCAGTGCAAGAATAATTTGTGTAACCTCAAAGTCAAGTGCTTTTCAGGAATATCCCATGATAGGTGGTATTTTTCAACCTGCTATACAGTTGCAAAAAGTTCAGTCTGAAAACCTGCTTCCTTTTCATCTCTCACTTGCATCTCTGTGTGACATCACACCTTAAAGCCTCTCTGTCCTGCTCAGTCCTGAGCTACAGTATTTGATCACATTTAAAAAGTTCAGAATTAATGAAAATCAAATACAAGAATCAAAAGTCATACTTGCTTTAGATGGTATCAGAATGTGGACTAGAACTGAAGTTGCATTGCAGGATGAAACTTGGTTTAATGGCACATATAGTAGTTCACTACAGTACATGGTTCAGATATATATTTCCATCAGTGAAGTGAGTTTAAAGTGCATTTTGGAGAGATTTAAGGGTTTATGGGTTGAACATTTCATTGGATATTGTCTTTTTTCTGTAATATTTCTTTCTAACCGTGCTGGCTAATGCAAAACTCTTTAAAGGCACAGTTTATAATTAATTGTCTGTTTTTTTTATGTATAACTGAGGAGCATTTGAATCCACTATTTTTAATATTTTATAACAGCTTAACACTTTGTTTTGCACATCTGCACAGTTATATTACTCTCTTTCCATTGCATTTATATTAAGTGCTCTATTTCTGTATCATATATGGCTTTTTCTTACAAAAATGCCAAAAATTTACATTTCAATTATATAAATATCAGTTTATGCCCAGAAATAATTTATTGCCAAATTAAGATTATGTTGGCTTTTGGTAGGTTATGTTTATGATATATGTATGCTCTGATTAAAATTTTTTGACAAATACTTTCAGTCCTCATGTCTGTGTCATTTCAAATTGGTGCGCCAATGGGAATATATTACAAATGGGAATGATGTACAGTTGGCGGCATGGGGCACAGTGAGCAGTGATGGTGTTGACCTTATACACACACACGCGTATACACACACTTTGAGGTGTTTTTGTAGATAGAAGTCATAATTTGGCGTGTGGGTTGGAGATGATCTCAGCGGGGTCTTTGATTGGCAGGTCTCTGGCCTCCCCCCCTCCCACATCTGTGCTCTCACAGCTGCTCTGAGGAGACTCGGGAGGCGGCTTGTAGAGCACGGCAGCCAGCAAAAAGAAAATAGTGCCCGAAACCTGAGAAAAACAGAGAAATGAAATAAGTCAAAACGAAATCATATGGTTGATGTGAACATGATCTTAAAGTGAATTATGTATTACAAGTGAGGTCACATTAAAAATCTGGGATTAAAAATCGAATTTGAATCAAGAATTAAAATATTTAAGTGTCAGTAGCAACATTTATAATGTTACAAAATTTCTATTTCAAATTAAATACTGTTATTTTGAACTTACTATTCATCAGTGAATACTGAAAAATATGTATCATGATTTCTACAAAAAAAAAAAAAAACTTTTCAACATTGATGATAACATTGATGATAACAAGAAATGTTTCTTGAGCAATAAATCAGCATATTAGACTGATTTCTGTAGGATCATGTGGCACTACTATACATTTTAAGATTTATAATTTTTAAAAATGCAAGCAAAAAACATTATTACCAAAAATGAAATTTTAAATTAATATTCCTTAAGGTCTCTGTTATGTATAAATGGCAACAAATCAAATATTAAGAAATACAGTAATGACATGCATGTATTTTTTAATCAACTTTTCAGTCTAATTGCTATGCTGATAATATAATTTGTAACAGATACATTTGTATTAAATTAGCAAAAATGGAAGCATTTTCACAAATAGTCTCAGACTTTTGATCCCCACTTGATGTGTTATACTTTAGCTTTTATGAAACTCTTGAAACTGACTTGTCAATGTACCACCGGAGGCCATTTAGTGCTGCAAATGGCCTCCTGTGGTAAACTTGAAAGTTAGTTTCAAGAGTTTTCATAAAAGCTAAAGTATATTAAATGTGGAATGAGTCATGGTTTCTGGGAACATCATTTCTCTACCTTGTAGATAATGCCTGCGATGAGTGTGTACTGGCTCATGGCTGAGTTGTGGTACAGATAACAGGAGCCGTATTCCCCACACTGCTCCTCCCACAGCAGGCAGGAGATGTCAATCACTGAGCCGAATGCTATAGGGCCTGGGATTCCACCGAGAGTCCTTACTACGATCCACTGGATTCCAAGTCCAAATGATCTCTGACTGTCAGGAACACACCTGCAGAGAAGAAGACAGACAATCACAAAATTCAATAAACACAAGGATCTATATTATAAGGTAAGCCACAAGAGATCCTACTATATATATATGTTTGGAATGGAATACTAGCTTAATACTTAAACACTATATATATAAGTGAAAAGGTATATATAATAAACAATACAAAAATACAGTAAAAACAGTAATATTAGACAATAATAATTTAAAAATAACTTGTTTTTCTATTTTTATATATATTTTAATGTGTAATTTATTCATGTGATGACAAGGCTGAATTTTTTTCACTGCCCCCCCAGCAGTCTCAGGGTCCACATGATTCTTAATAATTCAAATATGCTGATTTGGTGCTCAGGAAACATTTCTTATTATCATTATTACAAAACATTTGTGTTTATTATTATTATTATTATTTTTATTTTTTTTTTTTTTATTTTTGGAAAACGTGATACTTTTTTTTTTTTTTTACTTTTTTCAAAAGAAAAAATTTCTTACTTTTGAATCATCATGTATCATGCAATGGTCATACCTGAGTGTGGCAGTAAGTGCAGGGATACTGCAGAGGAAAGTGAAGAGGATGATGACGAAGAGGAAGAAGAGGAAGGCTGGCATGTGATTGCAGGACGACGCACATCTCCCTTTTTCAGCAAAACCTTGTTCTCCCCATGATATATTCCCTACCACACAGCTGCAGCCAGAGAACACCTATGAATGAATAAACACATGCACACCAATAGGGCCAAATTCATAACCAAGAATAAGACAGATTCATGTTTTTATTTTTATTTTTTATTATGAGACCTCTTATAAAAATAAACTTTTGCTTTGCATCAAAACAATACATAATTGAAAACATTTATGCAGCTTAGTTTTAATACTTCTGTGTATTATTGTTCTGAGACTTACAATATGTCTTCATAGTACAAGCTCAAATATTGATTTCAAAAGATACAAAAAAATAAAATAATATGACCCTTTAAATGCAATTACATGACAGAATGTGTGCAGTTACGCCAGAGTTAACTGACTGATCATGTTGTTAAAAGAGTGTATGTGACACTGAGAAAGTGTCGAGCATGGGGCCTGTGTACCTGTCTGCCTCTGGGGCTGTATGTGTGGTTAATGGAGCTACAGCCGGCATGGCAGGGAGAGAAATACATCACTCCATCCGCACCACACACAGGGTTAAACAACTCCTCAACACAGTGACAGCCAATGTTACAGCTTACAGTCAGGTTGCCCAGATCTGAGAAGCTGATAGGGAGAGAGAAGAATTAAAGTTTTAAATTTCATTTGACCTCAACCGATCAATAACACATTGTCAGTCAATCCCCCTGTTCCTGCTCTGGGTATTAATTTAAACCATTAGCTGTGTAATAAAACAAGCATGCAACATGTCAGACTTGTTTAATTTTAAAAAGATTAATACCTAAAGGTGACTAAAAAAATTAATTCATTTTAATTCATTATTTAGTTAATACATTAATACACTTTTGTGTTCTCTTCTAAGAGACAAAAATGTCTTAACATTTTTGTTGGATTATTAATCTGACATTTCTGATATCTGATATGATTCAATATGATTCAAATATATTATCCCTCAAGCCCCTTTATGTGTATTAATAAAACCTGAACTGAATAAATCCTGAAAAAGCTTGCTGAGGGGAAAAAGCAGGCCTTAGAAAGCACTCCTCAGTATTGAGGGGAAAGAACACAAAACAAAGATGTTTATTCACATCAATTAATTAATATATGTTTTTCCCCCTTCACTTTATAGGACAGCAGAACCCTGAATGGAAAGCAGGAGTAAGGGGGAATTGGACAGGGCACATTTTTACATTAAACAATAAATGTGCTAAATTAGCAATAAGTAGTCAGTTGTTGATTCATTTATTTTAAATCAATTATATCAAACTAATGTCATGTAGATTTTGACCTCTTGCTCTAATAATAAACTTAATGACCCTCTATATGTGTATATATGGCAGTTTATTTGGTTAAAGTGAACATAGGGGTAAAGGTGCTGAACACGCAGCATGGTTGGCAGCTGATTAGTCATTCTGTGCCAACACCACTGAGAAGACTAAGAACCGAGGAAAGGCACAAAGTTAAAAACTCAGCATATCTTCAAAGTGAACCACTGAATCATAAATGATTCAAAGTGGCTATTGTTAATATTATTTCAAGGCTTCACTCTCTGTCCTTTTATCTCTCAAATAGATGTACTTCATGTACTTGAAGGGTAGCACAGCAACAGAACACCACTGGGGTTGATGACAGGGATAAATAACATAAACTTCCAAAGATTGAATCTAACAGTAAGGAATTCAAAGGGTTTCACACCTGTTGTTATAGATCTCTGTCTGCAAGTAGGGGGCGCTGTAGTGGTTGTGTGTAAAGTTGTTGTAGTATGGGGCGGTTACTCCTGCCATGGGCACATTAGGACAGTGTACCAAAAAGATGAAGATAGCCATCAGGCTGACCACCGCACACAGCATGCAGAAACGGATGATCCCGCAGCAGCGAAGGTTCAACTTTTTTACAATGAAGCCACCCAAAAAGGTGCCTCCTCCACCAGCTGGTACCACCATATACCCTGGAATGAGAAGATGCAGTTAAAAACAACGCAGTGTAGTTCTTTCCTATATACCAAGAGTAATTTGAACAAGAGGGTGTGGTATTGAGTTTGATTGACATGTGATTCCTACCGAACCAGGTTGCTGCCTCTGAAGCACTCAGACTGAACTGAGACTCCAGAAATTTGGGGCCAAACGTGGACATCCCGGCTATGAGTGTGGCCTCCGTAGCCCCAGCGAGACACAGAAAGATAAAGGTAGGGTTCTTCAAAAGCAGCAGCACTGACCTATAGAGAAAGGGGGAGAAAATGAATGGAGTTGTAGTTTGGGGGAGTATGTGGATTGATTTGTAATTTGTTAAAATGTGGGGAGTTATTTAAAATTCGTTTTTGTGTTAGTGTAAGGTTTAAAAGTGCTTTTAAATCATTATGTTTTAATTATCTTTTTTTGTGATTTGAAAAAGTTTGGTTAGAAATTACATAATATATTTAAAAATATATTTTAGTTTAACATGAATGCTTTGTTATAAACAAATAAGATATTTTTGACTTCAAAATGTTGCTTCTGAATAAAAAAAAAAAAAAAGTCCTCCATCCATAATATTGCTTTCGCCACTGAAAATGTTTCTTGTCTGAATCAGGAGAGAAATATGCACTGATCAAGCACCAGTGACAAGTAAAAACAGTCCAAAACAGTTCTAAACAAATAGGTGGGTGGATTTTAATGTGGATTTTAATGTGGAGGTGGAATTTGACTTTAGGTAGAGGTAATTAAAGATTATGGACTCGTATTTTGGTTAGAACCAGCAGTTCGGAGTTAAAACACCTTGATGATGGATTTTTTTCCTAACAAACACACATGCAGTTAAGTGTTTTTTTTAATTTTTTTTTTTGAGTGTGTTATAGAGTGTTTTTTTTTTTTATATTGTTGGAAAAAGCTTGCTTGAATTAATTATTTTTTTTATGATTCATTAATCCTTTTTAAAATTATGTAAAACATGCATTTTAAATTATTCAATCTAGCATTTTAGTCATTTAGTCTTTTTTATTATTATTATTTTATAAGTTAAAACAGCACATGATGTTCAGTTGACATCTCTTGGCCAACTATTCCAACATTTCAATTTTATAGATAGCCATTTATGGATAACATACGACAGCATCAACTGACAGCATTGATTTGTGCTTTTTTCTTTTATTTCGGTCAAAAGACCCATTGGTGAAATGCAGCAAATGTCTTTCAATGGCTTTTGAAAACTGGACCAAGGAGAAGAAAACAACTGGAGGTTTTAATGATATCTAGTGGAAACATTGCAGCCAACTGAAAACAACCCAGTAACTTGTACATGGCAGTTTGTTGGATCTTTAAAAGTAAAGTGTCAGTAAAAAGTGCTAATTTTCTGGGTCTTTGAAAATTGTCTAGGGACTCATCACCCATCTGAATTCGCTAAATTTGCCAGACAAGAAAACTACAACCTCAGCTACTTCCCATGTCTAATTATAAAAAATTTTGGTTGGTGGTATGATGCAGATGATAAAGATTATAGATTTTTTTGATTTTTTTTTTATGTTTGAGAAGAGGGAAGAGGAATTCCTCTCCAGTCATGTGTTCATACCTGGGCATGTCCTTTACCGTTTTGCCAAACTGAGGATCAGATGCAGTGACCTGACTGCCATCCTTCAGCTGGTGGGCCTCTGAGACCCGCATAGCCACATACCGCTGAGAGCCTACAAGATACAGAAAGTGAGACTGTTAATCACACCAATACTGTACTGTACTGGAGTCATTTGACAACTTTTAATTTGGGCTTGTGGGTAGCACCTGGTAGCTGCCGTGGGTAACCCAGTATAGGTAAAGCGATAACCAGAGATGCTGCACCTCCTGCCAGGAAACCAATCCACCAAGCTCCCACCCACAGTGGGTTTTCAGGAGTCAGCTCTGTCCTAAGAGAGACAGAGAGAGAAATTATAGCTACTATGACTCAAGAAACTGTGCAAAGTTTTGTATTTGAAGCAAGTTGTCAAGTCTGTGTTATTTCTATAGGTTTATGTCGGTCTGTGTTCTTTGTCATGGAAGTCACAGGGTCTGAATTGATCTGTTACAGAAATTTAAATGTAACCCTCAAAATAATTCTGCATTTCTGCTATCTAGTCTCCTATTTATGTATTAATATTTTGGATAAATACAGGACATATAGCGGTCAATGACAGTAATTAGATGCATTTTTTTTTTTTTTTTTTTTAGCAAATATCAAAATGAATGAATGATATAAATCCATTTTTCATACACTACAAATGTACATTCTGTTTTTATGCATAAATCCACTTGTGGAATTTTAAATGAAAGGTTTGTGTGTGTGTGTGTGTGTGTGTGTGTGTGTGTGTGTGTGTGTGTGTGTGTGTGTGTGTGTTAATTAACAGCCTTTTGACAGCCAGACTGTTAATATCGGTGCATTCCTACATCAAAATGGAGATAATAAATATCTATCAGGATTTAAATAAGGATCAGATGCAATTCAACTGTTTCTCACTAGGAGTCTGACACTTGTTAAAGCCTTTTCAGGAATAATTCATCTAAAAATGCAAATTCTGTCACTGCTTATATAATGCTTAATATTATGTATGAGAATTATAAATAAACATGGCCTAACTTTTTCATTAATCATTTTTTTGTTATTTCTTTACTTATTTGTGGGTTTTCATTTGCTAAAATAAAGGTTATTTTCTTACTCATTAGCCACTTACGTTTGGTTGATTTCTGTGTACATGTTGAGAAAGAATCCACCCAGCAAGTATCCAGCCGCAGGTCCTACAATGGCAGATGTGTAGAAGATCCCTGAGAAAACAGAAGAAAGCATATCAAGTCTCTTCGTCTCCCACTTCTGCCCCTTAAGTCATATGAAATCTGGTCTGGGTTCACACTGATTCATGTTTCCTGTTTTTGATCAAAAGACACTGTAAGATGCAGTTTTTTCCAGTGACTATGTCCTGAGAGGGGGCAAGCAAGGTAGTGATTGTCCTCAATGGCCTTTGAAAACTGGACATTGGGGAGAAAAACATTGGAAGGAGGTTTTATTGATGTCTTAGGCGGAAACTAGTGGCTCTCACTGATAACAACAAAACAAAATGACTAGGTGTGTCAAAGCCTGAGTGGGACAAAATGACAGGGTTTAGTGATGGTAAATATCAATTCCTGAGTGTTTTTCATTCACACAAAAGCATCTCAGAATATAGATCTGAGTGCTTGAGTACTTTCGAAATCAGGTACACAGTCACACATAAACCCTCTGACAAAATCAAATCCAATCCATATACAGGGATGCACCAATATTAGGACCCCAATTGTTTTCATTATTTTTGGATCCTGTTTTAATGCTTTAATTAAATTTCAATAATCAAAAAGCATGTCTAATCAACTGAAATTTACCAATATCTATTACTTTTCTAAAAATAATAAGGCTCTAGTAAATCTGTTTTGTTTTTTCACAAATTCTGATTTTATTGTTCTGGATTCTTTGTTTTATGATTTAATACAAATTTATCATCAATAATTTTACTAATCAAATTAATTTTATAAAAAATTTAAATTATTTTTATATAATTTTGATATATTTAGAGTTTTATTTGGTTGTAAGTGTATGTTCTAAATGTAAAAATAGGGGAAAAGCAGGCCAAGAAGAATAAAATATCAAATATCAGCCTAATACAGGATATATTTAAATTTTTTTAATGGCATCATCACACTCACCTATATATACAGGTGCGTAGTTTGACTTGACATTCTCATCTAGGTAGGTGACCCCGAGGGTGTACAAAGGGGTTGCCCCGAACCCATGCAGAAACTGTCCCAGCATAAAGACGTAGCGGTAAGCCGAGAGCCCACCTTCCTCGCCGACACACGTATCGGTTTGATTGGCCGAGCACAGTCCCATGCGCTCCGGTACTCTCACCTGATAGGGTGGTGTGGTGAAATGGGGCAGGGCAAAGACCAGAGAGCCCAGTGCCATGATGAGCACACCCCAGCCCAGCCATTGAGGCTTATGACCAGTACCACCAAAGTAGCTCACGAATGTCAGGCACACACAGGAAGCAATGTCATAGGAGCTCGCAATGAGTCCCGCCTGCAACGGCATCACAAATTATGCATTGTGTTAATAATGCTGAGGTGTACACAAATTCCAATTTGAATACCGTTTGCCCTGTAATGTTTGAGATTAGGGCTGATGTGTCTTTTTGGGCCATGCATACTTTTTGGACTAATTTTTCCTATAAACCATTGTGATATACAAGGTGGATTGGTTGTGATGCTTACAATTTACAATTAAATTCTATGGATTGATATGCTTACTTCATACTTGAAAAGTACCATACCATTCAAAAAACACGTTTTTCAGTAAAAAGTAAAAAAAAAAAAAAAAAAAAAAAAAAAAAAAAAAAAAAAAAAAAAAAAAAAAAAAAAAAAAAAAAAAAAAAAACAAAAAAAAAAAAAAAAAAAAAAAAAATTAGTACTGTTTTTAAGAAATATATATTTTTACTCATCAAGGATGTATTAAATTGATCAAACATGACAGTAATACATTAATAATGTTACAAAAGCTTTCTATTTTAAATAAATGGTGTTCTTTTGAACTTTTCTATTCATCAAAGAATCTTGAAAAAACGTATCACAGTTTCCACAAAAATTATAAGCAATATTAAACAATGATAAGAATAAGAAATGTTTCTTGAGCATCAAATCAGCATATTAAAATGATTCCTGAACGATTATGAGACACTGAAGAGTAGTAATGGCTGCTGAAAAAAAAAAAAAAAAAAAAAAAAATCATTTTTGCATCACAGGAATAAATTGCAGTTTAAAATAGAATAAAATAAAAAACAGTTATTTTACATTGTAATAATATTTCACATTACTGTTTTTACTGTATTTTAATCAAATAAATGCAACTTTGTTGTGCATAAAAACATTTAAATTCTTACTGAACTTTTGAACAGTATTTTATTATTATTTGGACAATATGCAAATTTGGTCTGATTAAGACAGATTAAGCAGAGTTTGTCCATGTAGGGAGGTTTTTTTTTTTTTTAGACAGATTAAGCATACTATAAAATTGTGTGTCAAATATCTATATATATTTTTTAAATGTATTTTGAACATATAAGCTAATGGTTCATTTTTAATACATTTAGGAGGGGATACATTATGGCTGATACCAAACATGAAAAATAGATATTTATGTTGAAATTTGCTTAAGATTATATGTAAGAATTGACCTGGTAGCTGCGCAGGTCAAACACGTCTCTCAATGGAAGTGATGACGGTGTTGATAAAGCCGTTGATGATCATGCCTTGGAGGAAGGAGGCCACACAGAGGAAAAAGAGAAACCAGCGTGGGGTGTTGAAGGTCTGGATACACTGTAGGGTTAGTGCTCCCCATCCACAACGATTCTCTGAGTCCGTCGGGACAAACTTCACACCATTTGGTGGCTCAGTGTGGTCAAGCCCCAGTTTGCCTGTCTTGTGGAGGACAGTGTGGGCATCTCCAGATAGGCTGCTTGGACCAGAGCCCTGGGACTCCACTGGGCTGGGTGTGTCCAGGCTGGGTCCCAATGGACTGTCATGTAGGACCAGAAGCTCTTGCTTGGAGCTGAAGGGAAGTGTCATTGTTCAGTGGGTGGGGCATGGCCCCAGCAGAGGGCACTGTGACAGACTTTGTGAAGGGTAAGAAAACAAAAACGTTCTTACAGGAAACACTGATTCTGTGTGTTGTTTTGCAGGGTGACACAATGGCAGTCTTTGGAAAAGGATCCCTTCACGAAGTTTCTTAAAATTTAAACTGAAGTCATACAGATTTTGGAAAACAAAATTCTGCAAAGAAGAGTGAGAAAGAGACACACAAAGTTAGGTTTGTCACCAACTTACTAAATTCCCAGTAAACAATTGAACCTAATAAACTATAAAAGTAAATCTATTCAAGTCTGTTTCCGCCACAGAATAAGAAATAAAAAAATAATATTACGAATAATATTACTATCTTAAGAGTACATATTACTACTCTAAGGTACTAATATGCACAATTTCTGACAGTATGAATTAAAAGGCATAAAATAATGTTCTCTCTCTCTCTCTCTCTCTTTTTTTTATAGAGAAGTAAACCATGACTTCCAAACAGACCCTAAAAACTCTAATGAGCAGGGATTAGTTCTACATGCCATCCACGGTCTACAAAACACTCCTCTAAAGTGTGGATGACCTACGGTAGCCCACGGGACCGTTAGGAGGTTTTGAATATTCAAAATTATGTTTTCAATTTATGTTCTGTACACTCACGAAGTTCTGCATGTGCGGTGAGGGGGGGGGTTTAAAACGATGCATTCATTTAGAACACATGCGTGCCACACCGAAAGACTTGTACTCAATCCTCCCTATATTAGATTAGATTAGATTAGATTCAACTTTATGGTCATTATGCAGAGTACAAGTACAGAGCTAATGAAATGCAGTTAGCATCTAACCAGAAGTGCAAGAATATAGTGTTTTATATACATAAAAAGCGCAAAAATATGCAAAATATGCACAAAAAAAACTGAGCCAATCCTCCCTATATGCAAAATATGCAAGCTGCGTAAAGCCCCTGAAACACCAGGGGGCCCTTGTGCTCTCAAAGATGATTAAATTTTAGTTTCGTTTTTGAATTTAGCGATCATTTCTTTTAATGCGGTGCGCTGTCGCCCTTTTCTATGTAAAAATTTGTCAAATCATGTAATGTGAATGTCATACAGTCTTACTCGAGACAATATATATATATATTTATTTATATATATGTGATATGATGTCGCCCTTTTATATGTTTGTCAAATCATGTAATGTGAATGTCATACAGTCTTACTAGAGACGGAGGCGACACTGTTTCTCAAGCGCTTTACGCGAGCGCGATTCGAAACTGAAACACGGACAAAGGCGTTTAATTTATTCGTTCATAACCACTCATTAATATATATGCACTTACTCCAAACTATAGTGCATTTCAGATATAGGTTATAGTATGTAGTATCGTATTATTACAGGAATATGAAAATTATCATATTGTATTATATTAAAACATTTTAATTGTGACTAGATCTTGTGAACACCCAAAGTTCCTGTAAGTCTAAGTGTAACCTGGCCAAGCCCCTCTGCTCAGATTCAGATTTGGTTTTTAACACATAATTACCAGCAGCTTTGTGTTTCATGCACTGGCATTGTAAAATAATTTCCAACCACTGTATGAACAAAGTTCATTCTATAGAATTGGACCCATGCTGCAAAACATGTGAGACAAATGAAAATGCTTTGCTATTATTACACTTGGCAGACACTTTAATACAAAGCCAATTCCAGTCCAATAAAGTTATATTGTTTATTTTATGAGCATATGCATTCCCTAGAAATTAAACCCATGACCTAAATGTTACAAAACATAAAAAAATAAAAATAACATGCCATATTACACCCACAAACTGCATTAGAGGTTGTCCCACTGAAAGAATAGGAAAAAGATTGTCACTTTGCCTACCTCAGTTCCTCAGATACTTCATTGGTCTAAAAGGGTCTGAGAGTTTGAGAGTGCAAGAAATCAAAGAGAGAACAAGCAGCAAAAGAAACTAGAAGCAAACAAGACCGCCCTAAAATGGGGCGTTACTCCAGCCTCTCACTCCTTCACATCTATCACTGAAGCAGCATGGACGCACTCCTACCTACTGTATCTTCCTGACATATGATGATCGGCACCTCAGATGACTCCTCTTAACTCATCACACTTCATTCACACTGCATGAATTTATCTAGCAAACCAAGGAGGAAAAAGTTAAGATTCTGCCATTCTGCCTTGCTAACACTCTAAAGTGCCCTTACGCACAAGTAATAATAAAAATAAAATAATAATAATAATAATAATAATAATAATAATAATGTTAAATAATTTATTTAATAAGATTTTTTTAAAATTTAACTCGAAGTTGTTTTAAATACTTTAAATAATTTTGATTTGTAGTATTTAGTGTAACTTCATGAACGTAAGGGAAAAATGTATATATTATATATTATATATGATATATTTTTTTTTTATTTTTTTTTTTTTTTTTTCATATTTGATTTGTCAAATGTTTCAGGTGAAAATACAACCGGGATGTGGAACTGAGTGCTCATGAAGTGAATGGGAATGCTAACAGCTTTCTCCAGGTATTATATTAACAGTTTCCCAATAACACTCTCCACATGCAGATAAACTAAATTGTACACATTGGAAGATAATGAGATGCAAATAGAGTTTGTTAACTGCACAAGCTCTTTATATAAATCATGCAGTAAAAACCAAACATCAGAATGGGTGTGATCACTTTTTTTTTTGACTAAGCTTTCAGTCAGTTAAACCACTGCAATCCCTGGTTTTCATTCTGACTCATTAGCATGCATGAAGAATGAACACATGGTTGAAAAGCTGTGGAGTGACAATAGTGTTATGGTAGTGCAGCTGAGGCTGTGTGAGTGAATTTCTCAGCTCTGCCTTCAAAAGAGCTCTGCGGTTTGTGCTTTGTTACAATGAGATTAATAATAATAATATTAATAAAAAAGCCTAATTATTTGTTCTTGCTTTATGAACTCTTTCATTTCTAATTTTAAGAGTGTGATCAAACAGAGGGAAGAATAACATCAGCAAGAGCTCAGAGTGAGAACATGTATTTGTTGTGGAGTGCAGGTTCCTTTCCTTTTCTTTGAACTGCGCTGGATGATCATATGGTGAGATATGAATTACACAGAAAAAACAACAAGGAAACAAAGCAAGACCGCTAGAACGCCACTCACGCTTTTTTAGGATTTCTGGGAAGGAAGCATTATTTGTAAAGCATTCACACAAGCATCTATTTTTAAAAATTGCATAATGATGATTCAGGTGCAGGGTGCACAGAATGGTTAATCTCAGATGTGTTTATTACAAAATGTTATAAATAAAAATTGTTTCTCCAACAGCCTTTTATATTTAATATATGAATTTGACAGACTTTTTAATTTTTTTTTTTTTTTTATATATATAAAACATTGTATTCAAGGTAGGTTTTATCAGTTCCTTCATGCATTACCAAGGAATCCATGAGCCCAAAGCTCATGACTTTGATGTAGCACTTTTTGTCCTGTGTGAGCTACAGTAGAGGAACAAGGAGCACATTTGTATCAAATTTGTTTAAAAAATTTTAAGTACACAAAAAATGGTGTAGTATTTACTTTGTTTAAAAAATTTTAAGTACACAAAAAATGGTGTAGTATTTACTTTGAAACACTTCCTAGTAACTTTCACAATTTTTTTTTTTTTTTTAAAAGAAACACCAAGTAATACATTGAATTAAATGTGATTTTTTTTTTTTTTTTTCTTATTTTTTTAAGTAGAAAATTTCCCTTCCTCCAAAAATGAAATGAAATTTTCATATTCATTTTTTTTTTTTTAAGTAGAAAGACTGAAATGGAATTTTCATGTAAAATTTCCTCCAAAAATCTTTATCTTATTTACAATTTCAAAAAAAATATTTTAGCAATACTTTTTTTTTAAGTAGAAAGACTGAATTTGATTGATTAATTGCTGCTTATTGATAGTAAGTATGGTAGCTGTTGTAGTTGTTATGTTTATTTATATAAGGGATATTAAGGGATCTAAATATGGTCATGCAATATAAGGCATTACTATGTGATTTATAAGTACTATTGGATGCCCGAAATTTTCCCCAGTTTTACACAAATTTTTTGGTGGGGCTATAGGGATTCAGCCATGGCCCCCTGGCCTGCCTGCTACGCCATGGCTCCCTTGTCTGCCTGCTTCGCCATGACCCCCTGAGTTCCCTGCTCCACCATGGCCCCCTGAGTTCCCTGTTCCACCATGACTCCTTAGTCAGCCTGCTCCGGCATGGTCCCCTGAGTTCCCTGCTCCGCCATGGCCTCCTTAGTCAGCCTGCTCCGCCATGGTCCCCTGAGTTCCCTGCTCCGCCATGACCCCTGAGTTCCCTGCTCCGCTATGGCCCCCTGAGTTTCCTGTTCCACCATGGGTCCCTAGTCTGCCTGCTTCGCCATGGCCCCCTGAGTTCCCCTGCTCTCTGGCCATGGCCCCCCTGAGTTCCCTGTTCCACCATGGCACCTAAGTCAGCCTGCTCCACCGTGGTCCCCTGAGTTCCCTGCTCCGCATTGGTCCCCTGAGTTCTCTGCTCCGCATTGGTCCCCTGAGTTCTCTGCTCCGCCATGGCTCCCAGAACTGCTTGTGTCGGGTGCTGTCTCTTTAAGAACGTTGTTTCAGTGGGGTCATGTGATCACTGAGAGAGAGGACACAGGGAGAGAGAGGGCTGACAGAGAAAGGCCATGTTGTTCTGCTGTAGCTTGTTGAACTTCTAATGATTTGACATGAAAGTATGATTTAAACTACATATTCCCAGCGAGATTGTTTCAGAAATCTGTTTTGTATCACATGTGATAATGCTTAATGCAAATGTGATATGTGAAACATTGCTAAATATTAATTGTGAACAGTTTTGTGTTTACAGTTTGACAGCACGTATGCACATAAATGTACACGAATTCCAAACTAAAAGTAAATAACACCAACCACCAAAATGTGTATGGTGTGAGTTCTGCATTAGTGGAGTAAAGGAGTATATCAAGTTCCAAGTTAATGTTTTCATTTCAAGGGTAACCGCCTGATCTGCCATGGGTCCCGGAACGGGTACAGCCCTGAAGGCTGTCCGTCCCATGTAAGCCTGTCCTTAGAGGCCTCAAGAGCGCATGCCCATGTTCTGTTTTGTGTTTGTTTTGCTCCCCCACATCTTCCATGTTCTCCATGTGACCTAGTTTCTCCATCATGTTGATTGAGTTCTATTTGATTAAGCTGCATCTCATTTGTTCCATTATTTAGGGATTTGGCCATAGAGGCCAGGCTGAGTGCTGAGGCCAGGGCCACGGAAGCCGCTCTGTTAAATGGCTACTTGAACTGTCTGATCCGCCATGGGTTCCGGAAAGGATACCGCCCTGGAGGCCATCTGTCCCATGTAAGGCTGTCCTTAGAGGCCTCCAGAGCATCTGCCCCCCTCCCCAGTGGATCTGTTATGGCATGGGGCGTGCCTTCCAGGATGGGAGAAGTAATGTCACACCCATGGACTGTATTGTGTTTGTTTTCCTCCCCCACATGTTCCATTTTCTCCATGTGACCTAGTTTCTCCCTCATGTTTATTGAGTTCTATCTCATTCAGCTGTGTCTCATTTATTTCCTCATTCATTCCATTACTTTATCCCTGTGTTTTTCTGTGTCTAGGGTTTCTTACATCATTCATGTCTCCTGAGCTCCTATGTTCCTGCCTTTTTTTATTACAGTCTTAAGTTTTTCTTCTCGTCTCCTCGCTCCCACGGAAGTGTGACACATATATATTTTATGCATTATTTACATTTATTCATTTCATCCAAAGTAACAGACAGACAGACAGACAGACAGACAGATAGATAGATAGATAGATAGATAGATAGATAGATAGATAGACAGCAGGGTTGGGCCGATAGACGATGCCATCGTCCATCGCTGATGACTGATAGACATTACAGTGTTGAGCCGGTGTTCTAACAAATAATGCTACCTATCAGGTTATGCTACCAACACTGTAGGGCAGGTTTAGGGTTGGGGTAGGTGTACATGTTAATGAAGCCTCACACTTTATTAAAATAATGCTGGAAGCAAAATCTAATAGGTAGCACTTTTCACTATTGAATTATGCTACCATCTGTTTTAATGGGAGGTTGCAAAATCTGACAGGGTGTCACAAATCGTCAGAACACCAGCATCGCACGATCGCTTTTTAGTTTCACTTTCACTTTCGAGATTCGCGATTGCATGTACTTTGTTTATACTATGGAGCGACAGTACTTACCACTCATTTTTCTAATAGATAGATAGATAGACAGATAAGAAAATGAACTCTACAGTAGACAGTCCAGTGTAGTGCAAGAAAACACAGAATTAAACTTGATCATCTCAGACAATATTTGAAAGCAGGACGAATAAAGAATATGATAAATCACAAACCTGAAAACCAAAAGTGCAAGCATGTTTCCAGCGAATAAATCTTTATACAACATGGTCACCTCTCTCGAATTATGACAAAGCAGGGCAACCAATCATAGCCCTGCTTTTCTGCTATCCTACACTATCACTGGCTGGAAAGCCATAAAAACCAGCATATGCTGAGGCTCAATTCAAAGTTCAATATCAGTTGGAAGATAACAGTTAAAGTGAACTAGCTTTGTGAGGTAACTTTAACCAGTCACCACATCAATATGTCTATATTTGGAGTTTTTTTTTTTTTTTCATTGAACAAGGAACTAATGAAAATAAAATCTGCATTCAAAGACATGCCTGTTTATAAAAGATAATCTTTCTATCTTTCACTGAGACTTGCATTACTAGGATTTTGCTGAATGGCCTTGTGGGATGCAGTCCAGACCTACTGATGTGATGGAGGCAGACAAGGGAAGTCTCTGGCCCAAAAGTGACAGCTGATCTTACTACATCCTGCATAGATAACAAACCCATTTATTTGACCCCAGAGGAAGATGTATGCAAACAGACATACACATTCAAATATAAAGTCATGCATGCAACGCAGTTAACCATATTGAACTATCAGCTACAAAACTATGCCAAGTCCTTACACTACATACTACTGTATCTCCTGACCTGAACCGGTTTGGTTAGATGAATGGATACATAGATGATTTTCAGCCATATCATTTACTACATGTGTGTTGTATACTGTATGTTGTGCTCAGCATGCGTGCACTGCAGACTAAGTGTCCCATATCTCAGCCATATCATTTACTACATGTATGGCTATATCGTTTTTATTAAAGGTGTCCTATAGCTCTTTTACAAAATCTTAATGAATGTTTTGGGGTCAAGCACTAGAACAGGCATTCATACTAGGTTGTTAGAAAAACACATTATTTTTAACATATTTTACATTATCACAACACTTCTCTCCCCAGTCTGGCATGAACGGCTCGAATAGTTCCTGTATCAAATGAAGGCCCGCCTTCTGAAATACGAAATGTGCTGTGATTGGCATCACTCCGCGCCTGGTTTGGGAAATGTCGCACCCCTTACCATAGCCACCTGCTGCAAGTTTCAGTGTAATTATTGCGTCAAAATCAAATCAATTTGAGTGCGATTTAATCCCGGATGATTGTAATCACTCAATTCGTCTGCCTTGGGAAAGCTAGCGTGTCTCCAGCATAGTAATAACAGCCACCTGCTGCCTCTAGTGCAGCTCAAAATGGCTCTCGTCCCGTTCGACGATATGTGTGGATTACTTACAATGCCCTGTACAAAATCTTGATATGCGTTTTGGGGTTCCTAGAACAGTCATTCATTGTATTTTTTGAAAAGTGATTCCTGTTAAATAAAACATCTCCTTTTGAAGTGGACTTTGAGCTTTGTAACGTTGCAGATATTTTTTTATGCTCAAACAGCAACATTATAGACTAACTAAAGTTGAAAAAGTGAAAAAGCATATTAGGACCCCTTGAAATGTTTATTTAAGTTTTAGGTTATCACTATGTTAACTGGAAAATGAGAAATGTTGCCTTGGAAACTATAGCTGATATATATATATATATATATATATATATATAGTATTTTATTTCAGTCAGCCTACTTTTTATGTCATTTCAAGTAACATTATTATTATTATTTTTACTTATGATTTTAGTCAATAAATCTGATTTAAATTACGATATTTGTTGGCCAAACCTGTTATTTAATATTTTACATTTTGTTTTGTTCATACATAATACATTGATGTAAATGTGGCTGAAAAGCCTGTTTAAGTCTATATTAAGCATTATGATTGTTATGCCTACAGGAACTGATAAATATGTGGTTCTGATTCAATTGGCAAGACTGGTTTGTTGTCATTTAAAAAAAAGCCTGAATAGTCTTACTTTAATCTTATATGTTTGAAAATAACATACTGTTTTATGCCTATAATAAGTCACTCAAATATGTAGCGATGTACTGTATTAGAGTCAATATCAGATGACCTGTCAGTGCAGAGAACTGAGCATGGAGAAGGAAGTGGGTTTCCAGTTTAGGAGAAACTAGTGTCTTACGTTCAAATCACCACCATGCAAACCCCCTTCCATCATTCAAATAACACACAGACATTATTACCAGTGCCTCACACGCAGAACAAGAGCAGCAGACTCGAAACAGGACCACACATCTTCATCTCATCTATGAAATCAATGTTATTATTGATATGGGGAGATATTGATTTTAGGAAGATCTTAAATCTAACACCGACAAGTTTTCATATTTAATGCCACTGTGCTATCATTGAAGCTTCTAATGGCCTTATAATAACTAAAAGGCTGAAAAGAAGAAGAAAAAAGAGTTTCAAAGTGATCATCTAAACTGGCTTACAGATTAGCAGAGAGTGTGGTGTAATGGGACGAGGTGCAGAAAGAGTCAATAGGGATTTCTAATAAATGTAATATATTGCATCATATTTGCAATATGTCAGGCGATCCATATTTCACTTAATCATTACTGCTGTTGAATGGTTTCTGGAAGAGAAGAGTGCATTCAAGGCTTAGTCATAAGGAGTGATGAATGACTGTGAAAGAGTCATCGTATGAACTATCTTTATCAACGTCAAGATCCTGAATGTAGAAAAGGGAGTAATGTAACATTTTAGCGAACTTTAAGCCTTTTTTTTTTAATTAATTTTAACCCTCACGTTTCATAATTAAAGTCCTATAAAGCTAATAATAAATAATTTATTTTGACTACATACAAAATAAATTAAAATATATTACACAATTGTAAATACAAAGAGAACTAAATTTACACACCCGTCAAAAAAAAAAACAAAAAAAAAAGGAAAAAAAAAATTCACTTAAAATTTTAAGCAACTATTACAATAAAAAATACTGCCATAAACATTATTTTTTAAAATAAAATTACATTTATTGAGTAATTAATTGGATGATTTTTAGTTTTTGGTTACTTGTGGTTACAGAGAACGTTCTTAGAACATAATTCTTCCATAAGATCAAGCAAAAGTGAACCATATGTTAACATTAGGAGAACATTCTGTGTTTGCGTGTAGGGCCACAGTGGTACGTGGGTTTACTTCGCCTAATATAATACCAATTACCAGTCATGTTACATGGCACATGAGTGTGTACTATGTTATTGTAATATAACAAATAAAACTCATAAAATTTTTCACGTTACACCGTTGCACGAGAACAGCTAAGAAAGCAGAATTATATTTGTGATGCGAATTCCGGCTCCGAGCGAATAGATTATTTCAAACAGTTCTGCTGCGTCCCAATTCGCCTGCTTATACTACAGGTCCTTCTAAAAAATTAGCATATTGTGATAAAAGTTCATTATTTTCCATAATGTAATGATAAAAATTAATCTTTCATATATTTTAGATTCATTGCACACCAACTGAAATATTTAAGGTCTTTTATTGTTTTAATACTGATGATTTTGGCATACAGCTCATGAAAACCCAAAATTCCTAAAAAAATTAGCATATTTAATCCGACCAATAAAAGAAAAGTGTTTTTAATACAAAAAAAGTCAACCTTCAAATAATTATGTTCAGGTTATGCACTCAATACTTGGTCGGGAATCCTTTTGCAGAAATGACTGCTTCAATGCGGCGTGGCATGGAGGCAATCAGCCTGTGGCACTGCTGAGGTGTTATGGAGGGCCAGGATGCTTCGATAGTGGCCTTAAGCTCATCCAGAGTGTTGGGTCTTGCGTCTCTTAACTTTCTCTTCACAATATCCCACAGATTCTCTATGGGGTTCAGGTCAGGAGAGTTGGCAGGCCAATTGAGCACAGTAATACCATGGTCAGTAAACCATTTACCAGTGGTTTTGGCACTGTGAGCAGGTGCCAGGTTGTGCTGAAAAACGAAATCTTCATCTCCATAAAGCTTTTCAGCAGATGGAAGCATGAAGTGCTCCAAAATCTCCTGATAGCTAGCTGCATTGACCCTGCCCTTGATAAAACACAGTGGACCCAACACCAGCAGCTGACATGGCACCCCCAGACCCATCACTGACTGCGGGTACTTGACACTGGACTTCAGGCATTTTGGCATTTCCTTCTCCCCAGTCTTCCTCCAGACTCTGGCACCTTGATTTCCGAATGACATGCAAAATTTTGCTTTCATCCGAAAAAAGTACTTTGGACCACTGAGCAACAGGCGCTTCTGCCGCTGTTTCTGGGTTCAAAAGTGGCTTGACCTGGGGAATGCGGCACCTGTAGCCCATTTCCTGCACACGCCTGTGCACGGTGGCTCTGGATGTTTCTACTCCAGACTCAGTCCACTGCTTCCGCAGGTCCCCCAAGGTCTGGAATCAGTCCTTCTTCTCCACAATCTTCCTCAGGGTCCCGGTCACCTCTTCTCGTTGTGGCAGCGTTTTTTGCCACCACACTTTTTCCTTCCCACAGACTTCCCACTGAGGTGCCTTGATACAGCACTCTGGGAACAGCCTATTCGTTCAGAAATTTCTTTCTGTGTTTTTACCCTCTCGCTTGAGGGTGTCAATGATGGCCTTCTGGACAGCAGTCAGGTCGGCAGTCTTACCAATGATTGCGGTTTTGAGTAATGAACCAGGCTGGGAGTTTTTAAAAGCCTCAGGAATCTTTTGCAGGTGTTTAGAGTTAATTAGTTTGATTCAGATGATTAGGTTAATAGCTCGTTTAGAGGAACCTTTTCATGATATGCTAATTTTTTGGGTTTTCATGAGCTGTATGCCAAAATCATCAGTATTAAAACAATAAAAGACCTGAAATATTTCAGTTGGTGTGCAATGAATCTAAAATATATGAAAGTTTAATTTTTATCATTACATTATGGAAAATAATGAACTTATCACAATATGCTAATTTTTTTGAGAAGGACCTGCATGTACTAAGGCTACGTCTACATTAATTCGGATACATTTGAAAATGGCGTTTTCGTTTTAAAATCCTCTCCGTCCACACTAGTGTTTTCAAGCGTTTTCCAAAAGTGTCTCATCCACACAGAAACATCAGAAAAAGTTAAATTCGCTTTCTGCGCATGCGTAAAGCCTAAAAAAAAAGCTCACTGCAGATTATACGCATGGGACAGACATGAAACGTTTTCATGCAGTTTTTCTGACAGGAAATTTTATATATTTTTATATATTTTATTTACGAAAAGAAGGTCGCACACACTCACAATTGTACAGTCGAGGCCAGAAATATTGGCCCCCTTGGTAAATATGATCAAAAAAGGCTGTGAAAATTCATCTGCATTGTTAATCTTTTTGGTCTTTTATTTAAAAAATTCACACAAATGTATCCTTTCACTGGATAATAAGAATTTAAAATGGGGGGAAATATCATTATGAAATAAATGTTTTTCTCTAATACACACAATTAATAGCCCCCTTTTATTCAATACTTTTTGCTACGTTCACACTGCAGGGCTTAATGCTCAATTCCGATTTTTTGAAAAAATTCGATTTTTTTGCAAGTCCGTTCACATTTTCAATTAAATGCGACCTTTTGTGATCTCCTGTGTGAAACGTGAAATGACCCAGAAGTGACCCGCATGCGCAGAAGAGTACTCAACGGCCAACGACGTCACTCGTTGTTTGCGGAAGTAGCTAACGTTAAACATGGATGTCAACAACAGTGGTAGGCAACAGCGGAGCTCTTTTTGCAATATTAAAGTTATTTTCCCAACGGAGCCAGCACAATTACAATCTTCTCGTTTTAAGAAGAAAATTAGAAGAAGGAGGAGAGCAAGGTTTTTGGCCATGGCGTTTTGTGGAGCAGTGTTAGCAACGTCGGTACAGAGAAACGTGTGGGTGCAGAGTCGCAGCCATATGGAGACAGATAAGTCTCAAATATAATTCACGCAAAAAACACGATTCACACATGCGTAAACAATTTCACATGCATGAAACCTAATTCACGTACACACAAATAAAATTTTTCACGTGCGTGAAAAAAAAATATATATTCACAGAAAAAGCAATTCACATGCGCAAAATAAAATTATATATTCATAAAATACATTTCACAAATGCAAAACACAATTCGTAGATATACAACTGTGCACAAAAACCTTTGAATGTTTAAAATATGTACGAGTGTCTGAATGTACAAATCGTCATTTACTACGAATCCACTCGGATTTGTGTGTGTGTGTTTTTGAGACTTTTCCTGGCAGAGCTCTCTTCCCACGTGGGTCTGTCGTACTCTTTAGCCAATCAGATGCGAGCTTACCATTCAACCAATCATATCATAAGCCACCGAGAGTGCATTCAGAAGCTCGCAGGCAATCGGGGAGACGTCAAGAGAGAAGCCCATAGAAGCCCTGGTGTTACATTTTAAAATACTATACAAAATAATTAATCAGAATACTTACTCCTGCTCACTCACGCCAAAGAACTCCCCCGCTCAGCTCGCCGTCTCTGCAAGATTAACGATGGCAGTTTGCACCGCACAGCTACTAGAAGATTTACATCTGTCAGACAGGTTGCTGACGTCATCAAGCTTAGTTTGAGTCTGCGCGTCAGAAACGGAAGTTCTAAAAAAATCGCTAAAAATGGGGCTTCACTTGTCTCAATTGAGTTCCAATTGGGTCGCTGTGTCCATTTCTTTTACTGTCTATGGGATTACTGATGTAAAGGCTTAATTTCCGTTCTAATTAATCCATATTGCGCAAAAGGTGTGCAGAATCGTGCTCCTTGAATGCACTCTCAGTGGCTTATGATATGATTGGTTTAATGGTAAGCTCGCATCGGATTGGCTAAAGAGTACGACATGGCACCCACGTGGGAAGAGAGCTCTGCCAGGAAAAAGTCTCAAAAACACACACCACAAATCTGAGTGGATTCGTAGTAAATGACGATTTGTACATTCAGACACTCGACATTTTTAAACATTCAAAGGTTTTTGTGCACAGTTGTATATCTACGAATTGTGTTTTTCATTTGTGAAATGTATTTTATGAATATATATTTTTATTTTGCGCATGTGAATTGCTTTTTGTGAATATATATTTTTTTTCACGGCACGTGAATTTTTTTTTTGTGTGTACGTGAATTAGGTTTCATGCATGTGAAATTGTCTACGCATGTGTGAATCGTGTTTTTTGCGTGAATTATATTTGAGACTTATCTGTCTCCATACAGCCAGGAGTGGTGAGATACTGATGTGAGTGGCTTCTTTCTTCTCGTTCCCGCCTACTTCAACGCAGAATTATGACGTTTGTAGCGTATCAATGACGTAACATAGGGTCGGATAGATGTGGCCTGGCCGTTCAGATGGAGTAGGTCGCATTTCAAAAGATCGGATACGTATCGGATTCAGAAGACCACATAACCCAAGTGGCCTGGGTCACATTTGAAAAGATCGGATCTGTGTCGTTCAGACTGTCATGAAAAGATCAGATACAGGTCGCATAGGGGCAAAAAAAATCGGAATTGGGTCGTTTCAGCCTGCAGTGTGAACGTAGCCCATTTGCCAGTTTAACAGGTCTAAATTTCCTCCTATAATGCCTGATGAGGTAAGAGAACACCTGACAAGAGATCAGAGACCATTCCTTCATCCAGAATCACTCCAGAACCCTTTAGATTCCCAGCTCCATGTTGGTGCTTTCTCCTCTTCAGTTCACTTCCTCTCATTTTCCGTAGGGGTTCAGGTCAGAGGACTGGAATGGCTATAGCAGAAGCTTGGTTTTGAGCTCAGTGACCCATTTCGGTGTTGTTTTTGAGGTTTGTGTTTGGGTCATTGTATGGTTGGAAGATCCAAACATGGCCCATTATAAGATTTCTAACAGAGTCATTCACTTACTGATTTTTTATCTGTTGGTATTTGATAGAACCCATGATGCCATGTATCTAAACAAGATGTCCGGGACCTCCAGCAGAAATATAGGCCCACAACATCAAAAATAGAGCAGTATATTTCATTGTACACATGGGGTACTTTTTTTCTCTGTGTTCACCGAACCCATCTTGAGTGTTTACTGCTAAAAAGCTCATTTAAAGTTCCAGTCGTGTCTGATAACTGAATATGCTTTAATTTGTTTTTGAATGAGCTAGGAGAAGTTTTCTTGTAACCCTCCCAAACAACATGTGTTGATGCAGGTTCTGTTTGACATTTTTTTAAAGGTTTTCTGAACCATAGACTCAAATATTTTCTGCAATTCTTCAGCTGTGACCCTTGGAGAGTCTTTAGCTACTCAAACTCTCCTTCTCACCGCACATTAGGACGATATAGACACATGTCCTCTTCCAGGCAGTTTTTGTTGTACATTTTTTCTGTTGGTTGGAAATTCTTAATTATTGCCCTGATGGTGGAAATGGAAATTTTCACTGCTCTAGCTCTTTTCTTAAAGCCACTTCACCAATTTGTGAAGCAGCTCTGTTATCTTTTGCTGCACACATCAGAAATATATTCTTTTGTTTTTTCTCATTGTGATGGATTATTAAGGGGATTTGGGCTTTGTTTTCCCTCCTTTTTATATTTCTGTAAAACAGGAAGCCAGAGCTGGATGATTTCATGATTATAATCGTGCTGGAGTGCTCAAAATTGTGATAATGATTGGGAATATACTTCAGAGATATTTTACTCGTAAGAATTTATAGGGGGCCAATAATTGTGACCAACGAGTATTTGAGAAAACATGAATTTCATAATGATATTTCCCCTCCGTTTTAAATTCTTATCCAATGAAATTATACATTTTTGTGAATTTTTTAAATAAAAGACCAAAAGGATTAACAATGCAAATGAATTTTCACAGCCTTTTTTGATCATATTTACCAAGGGGGCCAATATTTTTGGCCTCGACTGTATGTCTGATCTATAACGCAACTCGCGATTGCGAGTAAATTTGCTTTCATCTTTACAGGACTGTGATATGAAGAGTGTACAAAGTAACACATCTATAGCAATACGCACAACCGGCGCAGCATCATAGAATGTCTATTAACAGATTCACACCCACTTTTAGGGGAAAACAAACCACCATACAGTATTGGATCGAGGAAGTGGACTAACCTTACAACATGCCAAAGAGTTGTTGTGTGGTTGGGTGCACCAATAATGTTTGTAAAACCCAAAATTTGAAATTCATGGCTACCTGTCATCATCATCCATATCGCTGTTATGGAAAAATCATGAATTACGTATGATGCTAATCGAAAGCTAAGCCAGGCTAGTTGTATGGATGGACAGAAAAGTGCACTCAGTAGGCTACTCTAAATATAAAGACATAATATATACATACATTTAAAGATGTTTACTTTCAAATACGAAGTAAAATCATTCACTGGCTTATGGTGACTCGATGACTGAGGTACGAGTAAATCTCCCCGTAAGACTGGGGGGGGGGTTGTAACACCAATTTGACACTGGAAGAATGAAGGGACGTACGTGTTTTTAAATTGACCAAATTAAGTTTGTGGATGTATCTTTCTCTCTGTGGCAGGCAGGGTAGACATAATTACTTCACATGTTTAGTCTTAAGGATTTCTTTAATTATTCACGCCTGCCGTCTATGTACGGACGTTGCTTTTTGCCGCTAATTTGTATGGAAGTCTATGGGAAATCTGTTTATTTTCCCCTAAAAAGGGGCGGTGGCGAAATTGACAGTTACGTTCCCGGATGTGCCGGTTGCGCGTACAGTGTGAAAGTGCATAGCACATAACGTGCACAATACCAGTATAAACAAGGATATCTATTGGTGTAATATGCGTCACATGACTAAACTTGCGTCATCCGTTTTCAAAAGTCTCTCCGTTTTCACAGTCCACACTACAACGCTGGCGTGGGGGGGGAAACGCGAAAACAGCATTTTCAAATTTATCCACTTTGGAGAGCGTTTTTAAAAAGCTGATTAAAATCGCCGTCTCAGTGTGGACGGAAGGCCAAAACGGAGAGAAAAAGATGCGTTTTCAAACGAAAACGTATTAGTGTGGACATGGCCTAAAAGTATGTACTTTTTTGTTATGGAAAAGTACATACTTTTAAGTGTGTAGCAAAAGAGTATGCACATTCTGGGACATACTACAAAGAGTCATTTAACGGAAGAGAACGTTGTTGCCTAGTTACACACAATCAATGTAAACAAAGCATTCGACACTTCATTCATTCCTATTTATCCAATATAAATTTACTCTTTGCATTATATAAATGTATGTGTGTGTGTGTGTGTGTGTGTGGGCATAAATCTAGGACAGTAATACAGAAATACATTTACATTTATGCATGTAGCAGACGCTTTTATCCAAAGCGACTTACAGTGCATTCAGACTAACATTTTTTTACCTAACAAATATAAGTATAATACATAAAGACAGGACATTTGACACAGTACTAGAGTCATTTTATTTACTGCTTTGTAGACTGACATCATCACACCATACTGTCAGCTGAATGCAACAGTTCCCACCCTGAAGCTGTTTCTGGACAGAGAATCTGACCTCCGTCCCCATCTCCATATGACAAGACAATCCATAGTCAACCTCAGAGCTGCACTGCCTTATGAAGTTGACCATGGATGATCAAAAGATATCAAGGTATCTTTACTGGCTGGCCCATGCTGCATCCCATCAGGTTTTGCCTCAGCCTTTTCTATCCCCAAGTCAAAAGTGCACAGGGTTGTCCGTGGCCTGCTAAAACATATTGTGCAACTCCCTCAGGGTGAAGAGGTGGAGGAGACTGGTGCAGGATTTGCCAGGCTGGCAGGCTCTCCTGCTTTTCACATGGCAGTCGTAGCTATTGACGGCTGCCACATCCGCATAAATCCCCCAGCTGTCAATGCATCCTGTTTGTTAAACAGGAAATTATTCCATTCAGTGCTGCTCCAAGCTGTGTGTGATCACAGCGGTAATTTCTTGGACATTTGCGTGGACTTTCCTGGCAGATCCATCCATGATGCAAAGGTCCTCAAGAACAGTGCCATTTCCAGCAGGCAGTTGTATCCACCTGAGGACCGGTGCATCTTGGGAGATGGAGGGTACCCCTGCTTGACTTCACCTACAGTATTACCATCATGACACCCTACCGTGAACCTGCTGCCTCTCCAGTTGAGGCCGCTACAACTGGCATCATTCCAGGTCCAGATGCGTGATTGAGAGGGCCTTTGGCATGCTGAAGACCCACTGGATACAACTGCCTGCTGTAAATGGCACTGTTCTTGAGGGCAGCACTGAATGGAATAATTTCCTGTTAAAATAACAGGATGCATTGATGACTGATCCAAATTTTGGAGATGGTGGAGTTGTGGAATGTAATCAGGAGAGCGTGCCAGCCTGGGGTTGGGTCAGTGACATTTTTACCACCGCGGTGGTAATGGGACCAACTACGCGGTGTTTATATACAGTGGTGTGAAAAAGTGTTGGCCCCCTTCCTGATTTCTTATTTTTTTTTGCATGTTTGTCACACTTTAATGTTTCAGATCAAACAAGTTTAAATATTAGTCAAAGATAACACAAGTAAACACAAAATGCAGTTTTTAAATGAAGGTTTTTATTATTAAGGGAAAACAAAATCCAAAACTACATGGCCCTGTGTGAAGAAGTGTTTGTCCTCTGTTAAAACTGTGGTTTATCACACCTGAGTTTAATTTCTCTAGCCACACCCAGATCTGATTACTGCCACACCTGTTCGCATTCAAGAAATCTCTTAATAGGACCTGCCTACAGTGGGTAGTCCAGCCATCTGTTTGTGACCTCAAGCTGAAGCGAACATGGGTTCTGCAGCAGGACAATGATCCAAACGCACCAGCAAGTCCAACTCGATTGGCTGAAGAAAAACAAAATGAAGACTTTGGAGTTGCCAAGTCAAAGTCCTGACCTGAATCCTATTGAGATGCTGTGGCATGACCTTAAAAAGGCGGTTCATGCTCGAAAACCTTCCAATGTGGCTGATTACAACAACAATTCCTGCATAGATGAGTGGACCAAAATTCCTCCACAGCGCTGTAACAGACTCATTGCAAGTTATCGCCAAAACGCTTGATTGGAGTTGTTGCTGCTACGGGTGGCCCCAACCAGTTATTAGGTTTAGGGGGCAAACACTTTTTCATACAGGGCCATGTAGTTTTGGATTTTGTTTTCCCTTAATAAAAACCTCAATTTAAAAACTGCATGTTATGTTCACTTGTGTTATCTTTTTCTAAAATTTAAATTAGTTTGATGATCTGAAACTAAATTAAAGTGTGACACATGCAGAAAAATAAGAAATCAGGAAGGGGGCCAACAATTTTTCACACCACTGCATATATATGGTGGGTGTGAAATGGTGGTGTGGGCCCCCTTCCTGATTTCTTATTTTATAAGCTTAAGCTTCTTATTATAAGCTGCGCATCCTGTTTTGACATGAGACAAAAATTACATGATGGAGCCTCTTCCTTTAACGTAACATAAACTGGGGGCTCCTGTCTGCTTGCAGGAAACAGATTGGAGGCATAGCCTTAAAAAGGTAAACGATGACAGGATGTTTATATGATGGAGCCTCTTCCTTTAACGTAACATAAACTAAAAAAAAACCTGTATAAACACTGTTCAACCACAGACTTCTCTAGACTTCACACATCATCTCTAGACTGATTTATCTCTCTGAGAATAAAAATCTATTTTTTTCTGGCATCAAAACCCCAAGACTTTGAGAATGATTCCTCACAGCGTCGGCAGAAGCCACCACAAATTGGCGTCACGAACAGGATTGGAAAGGAGCAGAGGGTGGAGGACCACTTTGGGCTGGCTTGATGAACAATATTAATAGTGGCCACTAAACAATAAGGTAGGCAATTTTTTGCTTATATAATTGATGTTGTTTGTCAGAGTCAGCCAGTGGTGGTATGGACAATCGAAAATGCTCCTCCTAATTTAAAGAACAAATAGA
Source organism: Cyprinus carpio (assembly GCF_018340385.1). Lineage (NCBI taxonomy): Eukaryota > Metazoa > Chordata > Actinopteri > Cypriniformes > Cyprinidae > Cyprinus > Cyprinus carpio. The sequence continues at coordinate 8,558,475 of NC_056594.1, read as the reverse complement.
AAAAGGGCTTTTGATTCAAGAAGAAATACATTGCATGCAATGATCTGTGTTTATTGATTAGTGGGCCTTGATGGAAATCAATAGACATTAAGCAGATAACATATAGGAAAGTGTGCAAAGTCCTATGGCTATACCGCTCTTTTGGTGTATGGAAGTTTAAAGAGATCAGAACGGATAGGCAAAAATTCCTGCAGGGTGCTGCTTTTTTACTGTCTTGAGGAAGTGCAGTGCCGGCCCTAGCGTTTTGGGGGCCCTAAGCAGATTTTCAAAAGGGGCCCCCATACCTACAGTTTCACCTAACCACCCGAATCCCACACCAATGTACATCCTACACAGACACCTAATTGTAAAGTTTTACCAATTTGTTTTACTCAAAATATTTATCTTTCAAGATATGGATAGGAAAATATATTTGGGTAGTTGACAAATATGCAGTAAAAAACACTTATTTGTAAAACACTATTCTGGCCCTTCAACTAATTAAAGTTGTCTCTGGAGTTTAAAATCAGGATATGCTTTCACACCGGAGGACACAGTTTTCAGTGACATAATGTATCAAGTTCATATGCTTTTAGAAATATATGGATGAAAAAATTATTGCCAATTACTAAAATAGACACTTGTAAAATTATGTCTGAGGTATTTATTAACAATTGTATGCTTTTCTTTTTAATTTATAAAAGTTGTAATTTATTGAATATCCTTGAGACAGTCACACTATAGGACAATTTTTAAGATTTCGATCAAAAATGTAAAATAATAATAATAATTATACTTACAAAGTAGCTTTTATATTAATGGGTCCATGTAAAACAAAGAAATTTTAAATGACAGTACTAATTATTTAATTTTTTTTTTATCTTGTTTGAAAATGCCATGTCATGTCATGTCAACAACCCATTTATGCAAAATTAAAGAGTTTAAAGATTGCTTAAGAGAAATGTATCAAAATTCAGTGAGATTAATGCTTAATGCAAAAACAATTAATGCTTAATGCAAAAACACCTGGTTATGAAAATTACATTAGAGAACTTAATTTTCTGGGCTGGCATGACAGGCCAGATTAAAATGCAAAAATAATAAAATATAAGTGTAAACATGTTGAAAAAGATTTAAATAACATCAAAGTGAAGGCAAAAATCTGAGACCAGACACGAGACCGGGTTCACAAGAATGAGACTAGACAAGATTTTTACAATATTTTAAGAAATCTTCAATGATGAAAAACATGCATGGAAAAATAGTCTGCAGACACATTTAAAATCTTGCAATAAATGCCATCTCAGTTCTGCTTTCTGACTATGAATTATTATATGCAATAACAGACAATACTCGAGCACTGTAAAATAATTTGCAACAAACTCAACTGACCGACTTCTTTGTATGATTTCATGAGTCTCTTCAGCCCTATATAACTGCACTTGCAAGCATTGATTTTTTAGAATGTTTGACCTCCTATCTGAACTTTTTTCCACAAATTGATCATTAAAAAAGAACAGTTTATTTCTTAGTCTTATTAAGTGCAACCATAATCACAGTAGGCTACTCTCTCAATATTCAAATCAAAGCGCAAACAGAAACCAAAATTTTCTTCAAGCATGATACAGAGCTAAGAGATGGTTATAACTACACATCCTATTATAGTGTGCATACTAATTACAGCCTAGATATTGTATGCAGCCTAATTTGCTTGCATCAGGGAGCAGCAGCCGCTCTCAAACTGCTGGTAATGAAATTGCGTTTGAATGCACGCACGCATCCTTTTTAAGTTTCGCTTTCGATTTCGCGAGGACCGGAGATGCTGAGCGCGCATTGCATTCTACACGATTTGTCAGACACTTACAGTGGGTGTCCACGAACGTTTTTAACTAATTCCTATGGAAGTACAGCTTCAGAATACGCTGCAGCTCAGCTATGCTGTTGCCATCTCCACCATCATCTCGCGTTACTCCCGTGATTGGTGTCTGAACGCCTGACACGGGGCCCCCTGGTGGCCACGGGGCCCTATGCAGCCGCTTATTAGGCAGGGCCGGCACTGAGGAAGGCGATCAGTGAAAGGGCGAGTAGAACTGTTAGGTCACTCAGGAAGAGTGTATTTTTTTAAGTCTGTTTTAATGTATGTTTTAATGTAAGTGTCTGTGTGAATGACTGTGGTTGTATGAGAAAATAAACCCTATATTTGGTGGAGCAAGAGGTGCTCACAATTTGTCGTCACTTGAGTGTGATTAGGTCGCGGAGACGGGTGTGGCTGGTGTTACACTGGAGAAGAGTGAATCAGTGTATGAGCCCTATCTAAAAAAAGGACGAAGAATGAGTGTATGAGCCCTATAAGCAATACACTTTGTTATAGAAGAAACAAAAAATTGTGCCAAAATATATACACTTTGCAGATTATTGAAATAAGAATAGATTACTTAAAATAAGATATACATTTATTATTTAATGACTTGTGTTAAGAGATGAATAAAAAGATTGCATGTGCTTAAAACTTTCTATCAAATAACTGAAGACTTCTAAAATGTGTATCTTGTTATCCCTGGGACACAGTAAGTTAATCCAATACAGAGTTTTAGAGATTTGGGCTTGAGTTAACTAAAAAATAACTTGTGTATGCAATGTTGAATGAGAGGAAGATTGGGTGAACAAGTTAATAGGAATTTTGATTCAAAAGCCATAGGCATTTTACAATAGGAATGGGACTTGTTGCTTACATATTTAAATATCAGATAATAGGAATTATTTTATGTGGTTGGGAAAAAAATAATTCACCGTTACCAGATATCTTACAACAAAAAAGTCTTTAGTTTACTATACGCATGTCATGCTGTTGTAAAATCTTCTTTTGTTTAATTGCAGTATATAATAAAGGTAGATTACTGCTACTTTCTGCATTTTGCAAAGAAAAAACTGCTTGCTATTTTTCTGCAACGAAGAACTTGCTTTACTAAAACAGAATAAGGGAACTGCTGTTTTTAACCAGATGAGATTGGTCCCTTAATAAAAACATCGAAAAAGATAGTTGAAAAGTGAAAATTAGATGAGCTGATTGCTCAGACACAATTTTGTCAGAAGTTACAAAGGTTCAATTTGATAAATGCAGTTTTAGTGTTAAAATTTCAGATGGCTTATGGAACAGTGCCTTGACAAAGGGAAGCAATGAACTGGAGTCTGTCTAACACAGTGACAAACAGGCAAAACACAGCTGTAGAGAGAAGAGGGAGAGGCTGATGGATGTTCCCCTCCCTTCCTGAAAGAGGAGAGCACACTTCAGCATGAAGAAGGGCTTACTGCAGGAAAGGTGAATCTTTCACTTGAGGCTTTTCCTGAAGATGAAAAGAACGTCCTGCAATCCAAAACTCTGGCAGGAGCAATCAAAAGCCAGACTGAGGAGAGGCAGAGAAACAATGGAGACCATACACCACAACATCATGCCTTTGAGTGCCATTACAGACTGATGACCCAGTACAACAGCCTAGGCTGAGGATCTAACCAGAAAGATTTCCATCCCTTCCCATTGCATGCACAGGTGCTGCATATTTAATGATCACTAAAGACTGCTTCAAATTTTGTTAATTATTTTATTAACTATATAAATCTTAATTATTCACTGGTCTCACAGCAGTTCTTTGAATTCTGTGTTTTAACTAACATTCTTATTCTGCTTTTCAATAGGTACCAGTCCAGCCTTATGTCTTAAATAAAAGGCATTTATACAGATAGAAGTGAGTGCTTGACTCACCAATCAGATAAAAATGGGGCTGGATTTTGCACAGTAAGGGTAATTTCATTTAACCAACTAGGGGGAAAATGCACAACTGAATTATTGACAACAATTCGGAACTCTTTGGAGGAAAAAAAAAAAAAAAGGGTACAAGATGCCTAATAGAAAAAAAAAAATAATATATATATATATATATATGACTGATAAAATAAAAATATTGGTCACTCCATTTTGGTTAATGGTAATTTTCTAGGGCTAGATTGAGTAAAATACTAAGAAAAAAAAAATTTACTCCAAAGATCCAAAATCATGAAAACACATATGCTGTTATCACTATAGGGATAACAAGATGGAAATGCTGATGGCCATGGATCCTAGATTATGCAGAGATCTCCAATCCTCTTCTCAAAGTTAGCAATAACAAAAAAGTATTTAAACAAACAGGTGACATTTGAGAAATTACAATTGGCTCTCAAGTGCACAATGCCTAGGCCTACTATACTAAACAAATTAATCTATTAGATTTTGATGGAAAAAATCTACAGACGTGTTAAACTAAACTTTATGGTGACTGACTGCCCAGGTGCATGACATCTAGAAACTATGTGGAATGCTATCAGGTCTACGCTCAGTAGAGCCTAACGAAAAGTTCATGTTATCCTACTCAGAATCCATGCCATTCAACAGCTAAAATCATGTAGTTCACAATCAGCTGAAATCTCAAGAAAAAAAAAAAAAAAAAAAAAAGAAGGGTTTTGGCCAAAAGTGTGTGTGTGTGGAAAAAGTATGAATGATGGTGTTGAATGGAGTGAAAGAGGGTGTCTGATGAGACACTGATGCAAATCAATTATTTTGCCAAAACAGCTGTATACAAATTTTATTATGTGGGCCCACAGGGCAAATTATGCCCAGTAAAATAATGACCATGGATGAATTTGGTTAAGTTTCCTGGTCAGTACCTAGGTCATTGTTGTGGCAGAAAGAAAAGCAGTGCCACAATTGCACAGCGTATAACATTGGAAGTCAGAACAAAGCAAGGTTGCTCTGTCCACCCCACATATAACTTCATTTTCAGCATATCATGATGGAGCTGTTTCTGTGTCAAAAGGATAAAATATCTTTCTGACTGTTAACATAAAGTGGGTTGAGTGTTTTCCAGGTCAAAGGGGCCTTTGCTACTGAGCAAGATAAGCCTAGGAAATTATCCAGTGATATAGTGGAACTCAGTTAACTGAATTAGTAAATTGTGGAGAATAAATTTAAAATGAATTGAAAAATAGTAAGGATGCAGACAACTGAGTAAAACCAATTTTTTTATTATATTATAGAAAATGGATATTAGCCCTTTACTCATTGTATTGACAGCAATGGATTTGTGAAAGCTCAAAAAAGGGGCCAGGACAGCCCTCAACCCACATGGAATTTCCACAGGTCACAACAAGAAGGACAACTAGCCAGATGAGTAAATGAGCATGCATGAAATCACTAACAAAAAACTCTAAAGGTTTCAGTTTACATGTGTAAGGTGTTTTGTGTGTGTTAGAGGTGAAAAGGCCTCTGCTACTGAGCAAGAGTGAGTGCTGATCTCAATGGAGAGCCTTGCATTAATCAGCAAACCGTTAGAGAGTGATACCTGTGTTCACATCTCTCACCTTAAAATACACCAACCAGCCTCAACAACCCCACACATCATGAAGTGAGGGACTAAGGCGTGCTAGTAACGACCCTCCCTTGCCAACCAGGGGAAAGACCATTGCAACGACTCTCAAAGAGTCACCCTGGTGAAGATGGAAGGATTGATGGTACAGCTAATGAATGTTCAAAATACTTTGGAGAAGATGTGGGCCAACAAATGGAAAACAGGAAGTAGAAAGAGAAGGAAACGTGAACAATAAGAGAGAAAGTGACGAGAAAAGACCAGTGACAAGAGGAAGTGCAAAAACTGATAACTCAAAAAGAGATAAGCAAGGAGCTCACATTCTTCTGTCAGAGAAGCAGAAAAATGAAAAGATATCTGATGATCATCACATGCCTGATGCATCGAATTCCACAAGCTCAAGCCATAGCCAACAGCACCCAGACTTCCCTGGAATTGACTTTCACTCCCTTAGTTGAATCTAGCAGTGGCTTTGACTTAATCCAAAAATGAAAAAATCTAGATGAGAGAAAAAGTATCTAGACAAACAGATTGTAAATGATAACCATAATATCAGTTATAAGACAATAGCAATTCAAATGATTTATGGGAAAAGGTAGAAGAAAATAATTGTTATAAATAGGTAAATTACACAGCAGAAAAAATAAAATTTGGAAAACTGCATAGTTTGCTTTGTAGCAAGACCAGTCCTTATATATTCTACCAATACTCATACACAGTTCAAGTAGTACAATATTTCATGATGAATGGTTTAAGATGGGTTCTTAAACTTTTCCATTTCACAACCCACCTTAACAAGTATAATCTATTTCAAGACCCACCAAAATATATGAGATCAAAAAACAATTGACATTAAGGTAAACTTAATCTTAATTAAAAGTTTAATATGGCAGAAATTTAGTATTTAAGAAAAATAACCATTTTATTTTATAGTACAGCTTTAAATTTTCACTAATATTATTTAGTTTTAATTTCTTTATTTACAGATGTGTATATAAAATATGTCCATAAAAACTTGAGATCACTCCGGAGAACTGTAATCTGTGCTGGCGAGTGTTGTTTAACTCATCGCTGGGTTCAGCACAGAAAATGCTCTTATGATCCATCCGTGTGTGTAGTGGAGAGTGGAGCACAAACCAACACTTTTTTATTGAGCAACGCATAAGAAGCTAAGCAGAACTATCTAACTATCTGGAGATTAAAATAATTACGAAATAATTGTACAAATAATAAACAGATGTGTCTCATTTTAAATAGGCCTAAACAAACCAAGACGACGAAATAATTTTATCCAGAAGTTTACTTTTGCAATGATTAAATAAATGTTCAGAGATATCTTCAAAAGATTTTGGAACTTTGGCACAGTTTTTCTCTAGGCCTAGTGATTATATGACAAAGAAATAAAAGGATTTTTTTTTTTTTTTATGCTAGTGCCTGGAAATGTTTAAATCATGTAATGTTACAATTAACCCCACATTTGTGACCTGCACTAGTGAAATGCTTTGTACAGACCATTTCAAATGCATATGAAGGAACAAAAACAACTAACTCTTTATATCTCTCAGAAAGATGCACCAAGTTTCAAACAGAATGATGGTTTACAGTTAGAAGTATGATGAGCATGGTTAGCTAAATTAGGAATGATTTTAGGAGTCGCAGTATTAATAGGAGGATTACTGTTTTGCTGTGTTTCCCGTACTGAGGTCAATAATTATCAAAGCCACAGCTAAGCAAATGGAAATTCTAAGATGTCAAGATGATGAGAAATCGATTTTGAAGAGTAACCAAAATGAACATTACCAGGACTGGGCTTATACATCCAACTGGGAGTCAAAAACATTGACAAATGATGGAGACTATAGTACCTCAACTGAGGACGAAGAAGAGATATAAAAGATGAACTATACATGCTAGCCTAACAATGCACAAAGGATCTGGACTGAAGATCAACTATGCTATTTTTGTGATAGTACATGTTTTATCTTTTGAATTTGTATTTCTGTTGTATACTACATAACTGTGATAACCACATCAAGCACTGAACCAATTGCACGCTCATGCGTATAACATTATTTTATTTTAAATGAGGGATTAGGGAGACCAGGATCTATTACGCCATCCTAGTCAAATGTGGGGGCAGAAGTTTGGTCCTGATACTCCACTAGAATGCCGTTACATAATCTAGTCATTGGTGATAAAACTATGTGACTTAATTGAGTCACTAGGTCAGTGGTCTCCAACCCTGCTCCTGGAGAGCTACTGTCCTACAGATTTCAGCTCCAACCCCAATCAAACACACCTGAAACAGCTAATCAAGGTGTTCAGGGCTACTTGATAATTACAGTCAGGTGTGCTGGGGCAGGGTTGGAACTGAAGTCTGCAGGACGGTAGCTCTCCAGGAGCAGGGTTGGAGATCCCTGCACTAGGCAGTGATAACTGATCAGACTGAATTGTGAAACTGCACTCTGGGTAAAAACAAGTAAAGGTGAGACTTGAGTAAGTCTCGAGGGGAATATGTAGAAGATTTTTATTGGTCAAAATATGAATTGTTCAAGTATAAGCATTGTGAATATAACCCATTTATGTATCAAGGTATTTTACTATTATAATCATGTATTTGCCTGTGTGAACAGAAACCTGCATGAGAATAGAATGTGCTTACATAGGGTGAAGATGAGAATTGCAGACATACGGTTTATGGTAAAGCTGCACATCCTGTTTTGACATGAGACAGAAAATATATGATGGAGCCTCTTCCTTTAATGTTATATATACTGGGAGCTCCTGTCTGCTTGCAGGAAATAGATTGGAGGAATAGCCAAAAAAAAAAGGGAAACAATGACCAGGATGTACGAAATGTATGTAACACACCTTAAAGCAGGGATCTCCAACCACGATC
>NC_056594.1:8527839-8549198 GCF_018340385.1 Cyprinus carpio | reverse complement strand
CCATCTCATATTCAATGGATCTTTTATATTATCCCATGAACTCTGTAGCTGCTGAAATCCTTCTCATCCTGTAAAAACTTGCTCCAAAGTGAGGCTCGAACTCCACAACCTACGGCATTGCTCTGCTGGAGTACTGCCTTATAAGTACGCTGGCGCTGACCGATTGCGCCACTGGAGCAGATGTCTTAAAGTGAATTAACCAAACACATGTTCTTTAGCTTAAGAATCTTTCAAATCCTTTCAATCAGTCAAGCATTGCTTATCACTTCCAATTATCAATCAACTTTCTTCTAAACGTGGAGCCAGTCTGAAATTCAATTGATCTTTATATTTCCCAGTGACTCAGGTAAGCTGCTGAAATGCTGCTCATCCCTCTAAAACCCTTGCTCAGGTGCGGCTCAAACTCACAACTTGCGGCATTGCTCTGATGCGTAATCTACTGCCTTATACGTACCGCGCGCTGACCGTGCGCCACTGTAGCAGATTTCTTATGTTCAATTCCACATCATGATTTTTTAGCTAGCGAGACTTTCAAATCTTTCAATCAGTCAAGCATTGCTTAATCGTTCAAAGTATTCAATGACTTTTCGTCTAAGCATTTAAACCATCTGATTCATTGTCTGTTATTTATCCCATGAACTCTGTAGCTGACTGAAACTGCTACTCGCATCCGTAAAAACCTTGCTGCCAGGTGAGCTTCGAACGCACAACTCGCCAGGCCTCCTGCGTGTACACCTGATACGGCCCTGCGTTACTGCCTGTTATTGTACCGCTGCGCTGACCGATTGCGCCACTGGGAGCTGATGGTACTCAGTAAGCTGTATTACACAAACCCATGTTCTTTAGCTAGACTATCTTTTCAATCAATTGCATAGGAAGTTTCCATCTCTAAACTGTATATATATTGTCATCAATCGGATTTTTAAACCAAACTTTTATTTATAGCCCATAAATTTTTTTGTGACTGAAATGCTACTCGCATTCTTAAACCTTCTCCAGGTGAGCTCAAACTCACACCTCGGCATTGCTCTGCTGCGTACTGCCTTATAAGTACCGCAAGCGACCGATTGCACCACTGGAGCTGAGGGAATTCAGTTCGATGAATTACCAAAACTGCATGTTCTTTAGTAAAGACTTGATCGTATTCAAATTATTCAATAAACTTTCTTTCTTAAAGATTACAGCCATCTCATATTCAATGTGATCTTTTTTATATTATCCTATGAACTCTGTAGCTGCTGAAATGCTTCTCATCCTGCTAAAACCTTGCTCCAGGTGAGGCTCGAAAACTCACAACCTCGCAATTGCTCTGCTGCGTACTGCCTTATAAGTACCGCGCAAGCTGACCGATTGCACCACTGGAGCAGAGATCTTAACAGTATAATTTACCAAACTGCATGTTCTTTAGTAAGACTTATCGTTCAAATTATTCATAACTTCTTCTACAAACGCATTAGCTTATCGTGTCATAACATTATTCAATAAACTTTCGATTCCTAAGACGATTCATGATCTGATCTTCAAAATCAGTTATATATATCCCATGAACTCTGTAGCTGCTGAAATGCTTCTCATCCTCGCTCGTAAAACCTTGCTCCAGGTGCGCTCAAACTCACAACCTCGCATTGCTCTGCTGCGTACTGCCTTATAAGTACCGCGCGCTGACCGATTGCACCCTGGCCACTGGAGCAATGATGTCGTAAAGCTGATTCCAAACACCCATGTTTCTTTAGCTGAAGACTGTATCGTTCAAATCATTGCTAACAATAAACTTTTCCTCTAACTGATTTTCAGCCACTCGGATATTCAAGTGGATACTTTTATATTATCCCATAACTCTGTAGCTGCTGAAATGCTTCTCATCCTCTAAAACCTTGCTACTTTGCGAGGCTCAAACTCACAACCTCGGCATTGCTCTGCTGCGTACTGCCTTATAAGTACCACAAAAGCTGATATGATATTGGCACCACTGGAGCTGAGGTTTGCGTTCCATTTCGTGATTCTACCAAACCTTGCATGTTTCTTTAGCTAAGAACTGTCACTTCAAATTTATTCAATAAAAACTTTCTTCTTAAAAGCAGCAGCGGAGCCATCTCATATTCAATGGATCTTTTTATATTATCCCATGAACCTCTGTGCTGCTGAAATGCTTCTCATCCACTAAAACCTTGCTCCAGGTGAGGCTCGAACGCACAACCTCGGGCATTGCTCACCTCTTACTGCCTGCCATATTAAATCTTTAATTAGTCCCATGCAAGCGTACCGAATGCAACTCACTCGAGCTGAGATCTTAACCGCGGCAGGTGAGGCTCTGACATGCGGCATGAGCTAGCTTATGTCGTACAAGTACCGTACCCGCGCATGATCTGACATATGCACACCGGAAGCTGGAGCAATGGATCTAACATTATCCCATGAATACCAAACAAACTGCATGTTCTTTAGGAATTACTTATCGCTTTCAAATTATTCAATAACTTTCTTCAAACTCAAGATCTCAGCCATCTGCTGATATTCAATTTGGATCTTTTTTAGATTTCCCATGAACTCTGTAGCTACTGAAATGCTTCGTCATCCTCTAAAAACCTGACTCTTCTCCAGGTCAGGAGGCTCAAACTCACCAACCTCGGCATTGCTCTGCTGCGTACTGCCTTATAAGTACCGCGCGCTGACCCGATTGCGCCACTGGAGCTGAGATGTCTTAAATCGTGAATTACCAAACATTGCATGTTCTTTAGCTAGACGACTATATCGTTCAAATTATTCAATAAACTTTTCTTCTGTAAAGATTACAGCAATTGATATTTCAATGGATCTTTTATATTATCCCATAAATTCTTTTGCTACCTGACTGAAATGCTTTCATCGTCCCCCCCCATTCTAAAACCTTTGCTCCCAGTGAGGCTTCGAACTCACAACCTCGGCATTGCTCTCTGCTGCGTACTGCCTTATAAGTACCGCAAGCTGACCGATTGCACCACTGGAGCTGTAGAGGTCTTTAAAGGTGAATTACCAAAAACCATGTTCTTTAGCTAGAGAATCTTTCAAATCAAATCATCAATCGCATTAAGCTTATTGTTATATTCAAATATTCACTAAAACCTTTCTTCTCAAAAAGATTACAGCCATCTGATATTCAATAAATCTTTTATATTATCCCATGGAACTCTGTAGCTACTGAAATGCTTCTCATCCTCTAAAACCTTGCTCCCGGTGAGGCTCGAAACTCACAACCTCGGCATTGCTCTGCTGCGTACTGCCTTATAAGTACCGCGCGCTGACCGATTGCGCCACTGGAGCTGATGTCAAGTAAAGTTGAGTTATCAAACACCATGTTCTTTAGCTAGACTAATCTTTCAAATCATTGTCATAGGAATTCCTCTAAATGATTTCAGCAATCGGATTGAGAAAACCAAACTTTTATTTTATCCCATAAATTTTTTTGTGACTGAAATGCTACTCGCATTCTTAAACCTTGCTCCAGGTGTGGCTCGAACTCACAAACTCGGCATTGCTCTGCTTCGTACTGCCTTATAAGTACCGCAAGCTGACAGATTGCACCACTGGAGCTGAGGTAATCCAGTTCGTGAATTACCAAACTGCATGTTCTTTAGTAGGACTTATCGTTCAAATTATTCAATGAACTTCTTCTTAAAGATTACAGCCATCTGATATTCAATGGATCTTTTATATTATCCCATGAACTCTGTAGCTGCTGAAATGCTTCTCATCCTCTAAAGCCTTGCTCCAGGTGAGGCTCGAACCTAACAACCTCGGCATTGCTCTGCTGCGTACTGACTTATAAGTACCGCAAGCTGACCGATTGCACCACTGGAGCTGAGATCTTAAACGTGAATTACTGAACTGCATGTTCTTTAGTAAGACTTATCGTTCAAATTATTCAATAAACTTTCTTCTAAAAGATTGCAGCCATCTGATATTCAATTGATCTTTTATATTATCCCATGAACTCTGTAGCTGCTGAAATGCTTTTCATCCTCTAAAAACCTTGCTCCAGGTGAGGCTCGAACTCACAACCTCGGCATTGCTCTGCTGCGTACTGCCTTATAAGTACCGCACGCTGACCGATTGCGCCACTGGAGCTGATGTCGAAAAGCTGAATTACCAAAAACCATGTTCTTTAGCTAGACTAATCATTCAAATCATTGCATAGGAATTCCTCTAACTGATTTCAGCAATCGGATTTTTAAACCAAACTTTTATTTTATCCCATAAATTTTTTTGTGACTGAAATGCTACTCGCATTCTTAAACCTTGCTCCAGGTGAGGCTCAAACTCACTACCTCGGCATTGCTCTGCTGCGTACTGCCTTATAAATACCGCAAGCTGACAGATTGCACCACTGGAGCTGAGGTAATCCAGTTTGTGAATTACCAAACTGCATGTTCTTTAGTAGGACTTATCGTTCAAATTATTCAATAAACTTTCTTCTTAAAGATTACAGCCATCTGATATTCAATGGATCTTTTATATTATCCCATGAACTCTGTAGCTGCTGAAATGCTTCTCATCCTCTAAAACCTTGCTCCATGAGAGGCTCGAACTCACAACCTCGGCATTGCTCTGCTGCGTACTGCCTTATAAGTACCGCGCGCTGACCGATTGCGCCACTGGAGCAGATGTCTTAAAGGTGAATTACCAAACACCATGTTCTTTACCTAGACTAATCTTTCAAATCCTTCAAATCAGTCAAGCATTGCTTATCGTTCAAATTATTCAATATACTTTCTTCTAAAAGATTGCAGCCATCTGATATTCAATTGATCTTTTTATATTATCCCATGAACTCTGTAGCTGCTGAAATGCTTCTCATCCTCTAAAACCTTGCTCCAGGTGAGGCTCGACCTCGGCTCGCGTAACTCACAACCTCGGCATTGCTCTGCTGCGTACTGCCTTATAAGTACCGCGCGCTGACCGATTGCGCCACTGGAGCTGATGTCTTAAAGCTGAATTACCAAACACCATGTTCTTTAGCTAGACTAATCTTTCAAATCATTGCATAAATTCCTCTAAACTGATTTCAGCAATCCGGATTTTAAACCAAACATTTATTTTATCCCATAAATTTTTTTGTGACTGAAATGCTACTTGCATTCTTAAACCTTGCTCCAGGTGAGGCTCAAACTCACTACCTGGGCATTGCTCTGCTGCGTACTGCCTTATAAGTACCGCAAGCTGACCGATTGCACCACTGGAGCTGAGGGTAATCCAGTTCGTGAATTACCAAACTGCATGTTCTTTAGTAAGACTTATCGTTCAAATTATTCAATGAACTTTCTTCTTAAAGATTACAGCCATCTCATATTCAATGGATCTTTTATATTATACCATGAACTCTGTAGCTGCTGAAATGCTTCTCATCCTCTAAAACCTTGCTCCAGGTGAGGCTCGAACTCACAACCTCGGCATTGCTCTGCTGCGTACTGCCTTATAAGTACCACAAGCTGACCGATTGCACCACTGGAGCTGTGGTCTTAAATGTGAATTACCAAACTGCATGTTCTTTAGTAAGACTTATCGTTCAAATTATATAATAAACGTTCTTCTTAAAGATTACAGCCATCTAATATTCAATGGATCTTTTACATTATCCCATGAACTCTGTAGCTGCTGAAATGCTTCTCATCCTCTAAAACCTTGCTCCAGGTGGGGCTCAAACTCACAACCATCGGCATTGCTCTGCTGCGTACTGCCTTATATATTAAATCTTTTATATTATCCCATGAACTCTGTAGCTATTTTATTGCTTATATTTTTTTGAAACCTTGCTCTGGGTGAGGCTCGAACTCACAACCACTGCATTGCCTCTGTTGCGTACTGCCTTATAAGTACCGCGCGCTGACCGATTGCGCCACTGGAGCTGATGTCGCAAAGCTGAATTACCAAACACCATGTTCTTTAGCTAGACTAATCTTTCAAATCATTGCATAGGAATTCCTCTAACTGATTTCAGCAATCGGATTTGAACCAAACTTTTATTTTATCCCATTAATTATTTTGTGACTGAAATGCTACTCGCATTCTTAAACCTTGCTCCAGGTGAGGCTCAAACTCACAACCTCGGCGTTGCTCTGCTGCGTACTGCCTTATAAGTACCGCAAGCTGACAGATTGCACCACTGGAGCTGAGGTAATCCAGTTCGTGAATTACCAAACAGCATGTTCTTTAGTAAGAATTATCGTTCAAATTATTCAATAAACTTTCTTCTTAAAGATTACACCCATCTCATATTCAATGGATCTTTTATATTATCCCATGAACTCTGTAGCTGCTGAAATGCTTCTCATCCTCTAAAACCTTGCTTCAGGTGAGGCTCGAACTCACAACCTCGGCATTGCTCTGCTGCGTACTGCCTTATAAGTACCGCAAGCTGACCGATTGCGCCACTGGAGCTGATGTCTTAAAGGTGAATTACCAAACACCATGTTCTTTAGCTAGACTAATTTTCAAATCCTTCAAGCCATCAGTCAAGCATTGCTTATCGTTCAAATTATTCAATAAACTTTCTTCTAAAAGATTACAGCCATCTGATATTCAATTTATCTTTTATATTATCCCATGAACTCTGTAGCTGCTGAAATGCTTCTCATCCTCTAAAACCTTGCTCCAGGTGAGGCTCAAACTCACAACCTCGGCATTGCTCTGCTGCGTACTGCCTTATAAGTACCGCAAGCTGACCGATTGCACCACTGGAGCTGAGTGTCTTAATGTGAATTACCAAACTGCATGTTCTTTAGTAAGACTTATCGTTCAAATTATTCAATAAACTTTCTTCTTAAAGATTATAGCCATCTGATATTCAATGGATCTTTTATATTATCCAATGAACTCTGTAGCTGCTGAAATGCTTCTCATCCTCTAAAACCTTGCTCCAGGTGAGGCTCGAACTCACAAACTCGGCATTGCTCTGCTTCGTACTGCCTTATAAGTACCGCGCGCTGACCGATTGCGCCACTGGAGCTGATGTCGTAAAGCTGAATTACCAAACACCATGTTCTTTAGCTAGACTAAACTTTCAAATCATTGCATAGGAATTCCTCTAACTGTTTTCAGCAATCGGATTTTAAACCAAACTTTTATTTTATCCCATAAATTTTTTTGTGACTGAAATGCTACTCGCATTCTCGATCGCCAGGAGCAGGGTTGGCCACCCCTGCCCACCTCGGCATTGCTCTGCTGCGTACTGCCTTATAAGTACCGCAAGCTGACAGATTGAACCACTGGAGCTGCGGCAATCCAGCTCGTGAATTACAGAACTCCATGTTCTTTAGTAAGACTTATCGTTCAAGTTATTCAATAAACTTTCTTTTTAAAGATTACAGCCATCTGATATTAAATGGATCTTTTATATTATCCCATGAACTCTGTAGCTGCTGAAATGCTTCTCATCCTCTAAAACCTTGCTCCAGGTGAGGCTCGAACTCACAACCTCGGCATTGCTCTGCTGCGTACTGCCTTATAAGTACCGCACGCTGACCGAATCCGCCACTGCAGCAGATGTCTTAAAGGTGAATTACCAAACACCATGTTCTTTAGCTAGACTAATCGTTCAAATCCTTCAAATCAGTCAAGCATTGCTTATCGTTCAAATTATTCAATAAACTTTCTTCTAAAGATTGCAGCCATCTGATATTCAATGATCTTTTATATTATCCCATGAACTCTGTAGCTGCTGAGATGCTTCTCATCCTCTAAAACCTTGCTCCAGGTGAGGCTCGAACTGACAACCTCGGCATTGCTCTGCTGCGTACTGCCTTATAAGTACCGCAAGCTGACCGATTGCACCGCTGGAGCTGAGGTCTTAAGCGTGAATTACCGAACTGCATGTTCTTTAGTAAGACTTATCGTTCAAATTATTCAATAAACTTTCTTCTTAAAGATTACAGCCATCTGATATTCAATGGATCTTTTATATTATCCCATGAACTCTGTAGCTACTGAAATGCTTCTCATCCTCTAAAGCCTTGCTCCAGGTGAGGTTCGAACTCACAACCTCGGCATTGCTCTGCTGCGTACTGCCTTATAAGTACCACGCGCTGACCGATTGCGCCACTGGAGCTGATGTCGTGAAGCTGAATTACCAAACACCATGTTCTTTAGCTAGACTAATCTTTCAAATCATTGCATAGGAATTCCTCTAACTGATTTCAGCAATCGGATTTTAAACCAAACTTTTATTTTATCCCATAAATTTTTTTGTGACTGAAATGCTACTTGCATTCTTAAACCTTGCTCCAGGTGAGGCTCATACTCACAACCTCGGCATTGCTCTGCTGCGTACTGCCTTATAAGTACCGCAAGCTGACATATTGCACCACTGGAGCTGAGGTAATCCAGTTCGTGAATTACCAAACTGCATGTTCTTTAGTAAGACTTATCGTTCAAATTATTCAATGAACTTTCTTCTTAAAGATTACAGCCATCTAATATTCAATGGATCTTTTATATTATCCCATGAACTCTGTAGCTGCTGAAATGCTTCTCATCCTGTAAAACCTTGCTCCAGGTGAGGCTCGAACTCACAACCTCGGCATTGCTCTGCTGCGTACTGCCTTATAAGCACCGCAACCTGACCGATTGCACCACTGGAGCTGAGATCTTAAACGTGAATTACCGAACTGCATGTTCTTTAGTAAGACTTATCGTTCAAATTATATAATAACGTTCTTCTTAAAGATTACAGCCATCTAATATTCAATGGATCTTTTACATTATCCCATGAACTCTGTAGCTGCTGAAATGCTTCTCATCCTCTAAAACCTTGCTCCAGGTGGGGCTCAAACTCACAACCTCGGCATTGCTCTGCTGCGTACTGCCTTATATATTAAATCTTTTATATTATCCCATTAACTCTGTAGCTACTGAAATGCTTCTCATCCTCTAAAATCTTGCTCCAGGTGAGGCTCGAACTCACAACCTCGGCATTGCTCTGCTGCGTACTGCCTTATAAGTACCGCGCGCGCTGACCGATTGCGCCACTGGAGCTGATGTCGCAAAACTGAATTACCAAACAACATGTTCTTTAGCTAGACTAATCTTTCAAATCATTGCATAGGAATTCCTCTAACTGATTTCAGCAATCGGATTTTAAACCAAACTTTTATTTTATCCCATAAATTTTTTTTGTGACTGAAATGCTACTCGCATTCTTAAACCTTGCTTCAGGTGAGGCTCAAACTCACTACCTCGGCATTGCTCTGCTGCGTACTGCCTTATAAGTACCGCAAGCTGACAGATTGCACCACTGGAGCTGTTGTAATCCAGTTCGTGAATTACCGAACTGCATGTTCTTTAGTAAGACTTATCGTTCAAATTATTCAATAAACTTTATTCTTAAAGATCACAGCCATCTGATATTCAATGGATCTTTTATATTATCCCATGAACTCTGTAGCTGCTGAAATGCTTCTCATCCTCTAAAACCTTGCTCCAGGTGAGGCTCGAACTGACAACCTCGGCATTGCTCTGCTGCGTACTGCCTTATAAGTACCGCAAGCTGACCGATTGCACCACTGGAGCTGCTGATCTTAAACGTGAATTACCGAACTGCATGTTCTTTAGTAAGACTTATCGTTCAAATTATATCAATAAACTTTCTTCTTAAAGATTACAGCCATCTAATATTCAATGGATCTTTTACATTATCCCATGAACTCTGTAGCTGCTGAAATGCTTCTCATCCTCTAAAACCTTGCTCCAGGTGTGGCTCAAACTCACAACCTCGGCATTGCTCTGCTGCGTACTGCCTTAAATCTTTTATATTATCCCGCGCGCTGACTACGAAATTGCGCCACTGGAGGTGAGGCTCGAAACTCACAACCTCGGCATTGCTCTGCCAAACTGCCATAAGTTCTTTAGCTAGACCACTGGAGCTGATGTCAAAAACTGAATTACCAAACACCATGTTCTTTAGCTAGACTGATCTTTCAAATCATTGCATAGGAATTCCTCTAACTGATTTCAGCAATCGGATTTTAAAACCAAACTTTTATTTTATCCCATAACTCTTTTTTTGTGACTGAAATGCTACTCGCATTCTTAAACCTTGCTCCAGGTGAGGCTCAAACTCACAACCTCGGCATTGCTCTGCTGCGTACTGCCTTATAAGTACCGCAAGCTGACAGATTGCACCACTGGAGCTGAGGCAATCCAGTTCGTGAATTACCAAACTGCATGTTCTTTAGTAGGACTTATCGTTCAAATTATTCAATAAACTTTCTTCTTAAAGATTACAGCCATCTCATATTCAATTGATCTTTTATATTATCCCATGAACTCTGTAGCTGCTGAAATGCTTCTCATCCTCTAAAACCTTGCTCCAGGTGAGGTTCAAACTCACAACCTCGGCATTGCTCTGCCACGTACTGCCTTATAAGTACCGCGCGCTGACCGATTGCGCCACTGGAGCAGATGTCTTAAAAGTGAATTACCAAACACCATGTTCTTTTGCTAGATTAATCTTTCAAATCCTTCAAATCAGTCAAGCATTGCTTATCGTTCAAATTATTCAATAAACTTTCTTCTAAAAGGTTGCAGCCATCTGATATTCAATTGATCTTTTATATTATCCCATGAACTCTGTAGCTACTGAAATGCTTCTCATCCTCTAAAACCTTGCTCCAGGTGAGGCTCGAACTGACAACCTCGGCATTGCTCTGCTGCGTATTGCCTTATAAGTACCGCAAGCTGACCGATTGCACCGCTGGAGCTGAATTCCAAAACCGCGTCTTTTACCGAACTGCATGTTCTTTAGTAAGACTTATCGTTCAAATTATATAATAAACGTTCTTCTTAAAGATTACAGCCATCTGATATTCAATGGATCTTTTATATTATCCCATGAACTCTGTAGTTACTGATTTGCTTCTCATCCTCTAAAACCTTGCTCCAGGTGTGGCTCGAACTCACAAACTCGGCATTGCTCTGCTTCGTACTGCCTTATAAGTACCGCGCGCTGACCGATTGCGCCACTGGAGCTGATGTCGTAAAGCTGAATTACCAAACACCATGTTCTTTAGCTAGACTAAACTTTCAAATCATTGCATAGGAATTCCTCTAACTGTTTTCAGCAATCGGATTTTAAACCAAACTTTTATTTTATCCCATAAATTTTTTTGTGACTGAAATGCTACTCGCATTCTTAAACCTTGCTCCAGGTGAGGCTCAAACTCACTACCTCGGCATTGCTCTGCTGCGTACTGCCTTATAAGTACCGCAAGCTGACATATTGTACCAGTGGAGCTGAGGTAATCCAGTTCGTGAATTACCAAACTGCATGTTCTTTAGTAAGACTTATCGTTCAAATTATTCAATGAACTTTCTTCTTAAAGATTACAGCCATCTCATATTCAATGGATCTTTTATATTATCCCATGAACTCTGTAGCTGCTGAAATGCTTCTCATCCTCTAAAACCTTGCTCCAGGTGAGGCTCGAACTCACAACCTCCACAATGCTCTGCTGCGTACTGCTTTATAAGCACCGCAAGCTGACCGATTGCACCACTGAAGCTGAGATCTTAAACGTGAATTACCGAACTGCATGTTCTTTAGTAAGACTTATCGTTCAAATTATATAATAAACGTTCTTCTTAAAGATTACAGCCATCTAATATTCAATGGATCTTTTACATTATCCCATGAAATCTGTAGCTGCTGAAATGCTTCTCATCCTCTAAAACCTTGCTCCAGGTGGCGCTCAAACTCACAACCTCGGCATTGGTCTGCTGCGTACTTCCTTATATATTAAATCTTTTATATTATCCCATGAATTCTGTAGCTACTGAAATGCTTCTCATCCTCTAAAACGTTGCTCCAGGTGTGGCTCGAACTCACAAACTCGGCATTGCTCTGCTTCGTACTGCCTTATAAGTACCGCGCGCTGACCGATTGCGCCACTGGAGCTGATGTCGCAAAATTGAATTACCAAACACCATGTTCTTTAGCTAGACTAATCTTTCAAATCATTGCATAGGAATTCCTCTAACTGTTTTCAGCAATCGGATTTTAAACCAAACTTTTATTTTATCCCATAAATTTTTTTGTGACTGAAATGCTACTCGCATTCTTAAACCTTGCTCCAGGTGAGGCTCAAACTCACTAACCTCGGCGTTGCTCTGCTGCGTACTGCCTTATAAGTACAGCAAGCTGACAGATTGCACCACTGGAGCTGAGGTAATCCAGTTCGTGAATTACCAAACTGCATGTTCTTTAGTAGGACTTATCGTTCAAATTATTCAATAAACTTTCTTCTTAAAGATTACAGCCATCTCATATTCAATGGATCTTTTATATTATCCCATGAACCTCTGTAGCTGCTGAAATGCTTCTCATCCTCTAAAATCTTGCTCCAGGTGAGGCTTAAACTCACAACCTCGGCATTGCTCTGCTGCGTACTGCCTTACAAGTACCGCGCGCTGACCTATTGCGCCACTGGAGGAGACGTCTTAAAGCTGAATTACCAAACAGCATGTTCTTTAGTAAGAATTATCCTTCAAATTATTCAAAAACTTTCTTTTTAAAGATTACAGCCATCTGATATTCAATGGATCTTTTACATTATCCCATGAACTCTGTAGCTACTGAAATGCTTCGCGATTTCTAATTTCTTGCTCCAGGTGAGGCTCCAACTCACAACCTCGGCATTGCTCTGCTGCGCACTGCCTTATAAGTACCGCGCGCTGACCGATTGCACCACTGGAGCTGATGTCTTAAAGGTTGAATTACCAAAACCCATGTTCTTTGCTAGTTCTTTATCCTTCAAATCAGAAGCATTGCTTATCGTTCAAATTATTCAATAAACTTTCTTCTTAAAGATTACAGCCCTCTGATATTCAATTTATCTTTTATATTATCCCATGAACTCTGTAGCTACTGAAATGCTTCTCATCCTCTAAAATCTTGCTCCAGGTGAGGCTCAAACTCACAACCTCGGCATTGCTCTGCTGCGTACTGCCTTATAGTACCGCACGCTTTACGATTGCGCCACTGAACTCTGTAGCTCAGAAATGCTGAATCACTCTAAAACCATGTTCTTTGAGACTCGAACTCACAAACATCGGCATGCTGCTGCTTCTTTAAGATTACAGAAGATATCGGATAAATCAATGGATCTTTTATAATTATCCCATGAACTTTTTGCTACTGAAATGCTTGAGAAATCCTCAAAAAACCTTGCTCCAGGTGAGGCTCAAACTCACAAACCTCGGCATTGCTCTGCTGCGTACTGCCTTATAAGTACCCGCAAGCTGACAAGATTGCGCCACTGGAGCTGAGGTCTCAAGTGAAGAATTACCAAAACTAGATAATCTTTTCTTTCAAATCAGTAAGACTTATCGTTCAAAATTGACATCAATAAACTTTCTTCTAAAAGATTACAGCCATCTGATATTCAATGGATCTTTTATATTATCCCATGAACTCTGTAGCTGCTGAAATGCTTCTCCATCCTCTAAAACCTTGCTCCAGGTGAGGCTCTCAAACTCACAACCTCGGCATTGCTCTGCTGCGTACTGCCTTATAAGTACCGCGCAAGCTGACGATTGCACCACTGGAGCTGAGGTAATCCAAGTGAATTACCAAACTGCATGTTCTTTAGTAAGACTTATCGTTCAAATTATTCAATAAACTTTCTTCTTAAAGATTGCAGCCATCTGATATTCAATGGATCTTTTACATTTTCCCATGAACTCTGTAGCTACTGAAAATGCTTCTCATCCTCTAAAACCTTGCTCCAGGTGAGGCTCGAACTCACAACCTCGGCATTGCTCTGCTGCTTACTGCCTTATATGTACCCGCAAGCTGACCGATTGCGCCACTGGAGCTGAGAGTCTTAAAGCTGAATTACCAAACTGCACTGTTCTTTAGTAAGACTTATCAGTTCTCTAACTGATTACAGATATTAAACTTTATATTATCCCAAAGCTTGTACTGCTATCGCATTCTATTCAATGGATCTTTTCAGGTGAGGCTCGTTGCTCTGTAGCTACAGAATTGCTGCTTCTCATCCTCTAAGCACCGCGCAAGGAACGATTGCCCCAGGCACGCCATGTTCTTTAGTAACAAAATCACAAACCTCGGCATTGACTTATCGTTCAAAATTATGCAAAAAATTCCTTAAAGATTACAGCCATATATCAACCAATCTTTTATATTATCCCATGAACTCTGTAGCTACTGAAAATGCTTCTCATCCTCTTAAACCTTGCTCAGGTGAGGCTCAAACTCACAACCTCGGCATTGCTCTGCTGCGTACTGCCTTATAAGTACCGCAAGCTGACAGAGATTGCAACCACTGGAGCTGATGTAATCTAGTTCGTGAATTACCAAAACCTGCATGTTCTTTAGTAAGACTTATCGTTCAAATTATTCAATGAACTTTATTCTAAAAGATTACAGCCATCTCATATTCAATGGATCTTTTATATTATCCCATGAACTCTGTAGCTGCTGAAACGCTTCTCATCCTCTAAAACCTTGCTCCAGGTGAGGCTCGAACTCACAACCTCGGCATTGCTCTGCTGCGTACTGCCTTATAAGTACCGGCGCTGACCCGATTGCGCCACTGGAGCAGATGCCTTAAAGGTGAATTACCAACACACCATTGTTCTTTACTAGACTAATCTTCAAATCCTTCAAATCAGTCAAGCATTGCTTATCGTTCAAATTATTCAATAAACTTTCTTCTAAAAGAATGCAGCCATCTGATATTCAATGGAACTTTTATATTATCCCATGAACTCTGTAGCTACTGAAATGCTTCTCATCCTCTAAAACCTTGCTCCAGGTGAGGCTCGAACTCACAAACTCGGCATTGCTCTGCTGCGTACTGCCTTATAAGTACCGCGCGCTGACCGATTGCGCCACTGGAGCAGATGTCTTAAAGGTGAATTACCAAACACCATGTTCTTTAGCTAGACTAATCTTTCAAATCCTTCAAATCAGTCAAGCATTGCTTATCGTTCAAATTATTCAATAAACTTTTCTTCTAAACGATTACAGCCAAATATTCAATGGATCTTTTATATTATCCCATGAACTCTGTAGCTGCTGAAATGCTTCTCTGCATCCTCTAAAACCTTGCTCCAGGTGAGGCTCGAACTCACAACCTCGGCATTGCTCTGCTGCGTACTGCCTTATAAGTACCGCAAGCTGACCGATTGCACCACTGGAGCTGAGATGAATCTTAAATCGTGAATTACCCGAACTGCATGTTCTTTAGTAAGACTTATCGTTCAAATTATTCTATATATATAATTCTTAAAGATTACAGCCATCTAATATTCAATGGATCTTTTACATTATCCCATGAAATCTGTAGCTGCTGAAATGCTTCTCATCCTCTAAAACCTTGCTCCAGGTGAGGCTCGAACTCACAACCTTGGCATTGCTCTGCTGTGTACTGCCTTATAAGTACCTCGCGCTGACCGATTGCGCCACTGGAGCAGATGTCTTAAAGGAGAATTACCAAACACCATGTTCTTTAGCTAGACTAATCTTCTCAAATCCTTCAAATCAGTCAAGCATTGCTTATCGTTCAAATTATTCAATAAACTTTCTTCTAAAAGATTACAGCCATCTGATATTCAATTGATCTTTTATATTATCCCATGAACTCTGTAGCTGCTGAAATGCTTCTCATCCTGTAAAACCTTGCTCCAGGTGAGGCTCGAACTCACAACCTCGGCATTGCTCTGCTGCGTACTGCCTTATAAGTACCGCGCGCGCGCTGACCGATTGCGCCACTGGAGCTGATGGTTCTAAAGCTGAATTACGAAACACCATGTTCTTTAGCTAGACTAATCTTTCAAATCATTGCATAGGAATTCCTCTTACTGATTTCAGCAATCGGATTTTAAACCAAACTTTTATTTTTATCCCATTAAACTATTTTTGTTACTGAAATGCTACTCGCATTCTTAAACCTTGCTCCAGGTGAGGCTCAAACTCAAAACCTCGGCATTGCTCTGCTGCGTACTGCCTTATAAGTACCCGCAAGCTGACCGATTGCACCACTGGAGCTGAGGTAATCCAGTTCGTGAATTACCAAAAACTGCATGTTTCTTTAGTAAGACTTATCGTTCAAATTATTCAATGAACTTTCTTCTTAAAGATTACAACCATCTGATATTCAATGGATCTTTTATATTATCCCATGGACTCTGTAGCAACTGAAATGCTTCTCATCCTCTAGGACCTTGCTGCAGGTGAGGCTCGAACTCACAACCTCGACATTGCTCTGCTGCGTACTGCCTTATAAGTACCGCCAAGCTGACCGATTGCACCACTGGAGCTGAGTGACTTTCTTACACCATGTCTAATTACCGAATCTAATATTGCATGTTCAATCCCATTAGTAAGACTTATCGTTCAATTATATCAATAAACTTTCTTCTTAAAGATTACAGCCATCTGATATTCTATTAAATCTTTTATATTATCCCATGAACTCTGTAGCTACTGAAATGCTTCTCATCCTCTAAAACCTTGCTCCAGGTGTTGCTCGAACTCACAAACTCGGCATTGCTCTGCTTCGTACTGCCTTATAAGTACCGCGCGCTGACCGATTGCGCCACTGGATTTTATGTAGTGAAGCTGAATTACCAAACACCATGTTCTTTAGCTAGACTAAACTTTCAAATCATTGCATAGGAATTCCTCTAACTGATTTCAGCAATCGGATTTTAAACCAAACTTTTATTTTATCCCAAAAATTTGCATTTGTGACTGAAATGCTACTCGCATTCTCTTAAACCTTGCTCCAGGTGAGGCTCAAACTCACAACCTCGGCATTGCTCTGCTGCGTACTGCCTTATAAGTACCGCAAGCTGACAGATTGCACCACTGGAGCTGAGGGTAATCCAGTTCGTGAATTACCAAACTGCATGTTCTTTAGTAAGAACTTATCGTTCAAAATTATTCAATAAACTTTCTTCTTAAAGATCACAGCCAGTCTGATATTCAATGGATCTTTTATATTATCCCATGAACTCTGTAGCTGCTGAAATGCTTCTCATCCTCTAAAACCTTGCTCCAGGTGTGGCTCGAACTCACAACCTCGGCATTGCTCTGCTGCGTACTGCCTTATAAGTACCTCGCGCTGACCGATTGCACCACTGGAGCTGAGGTCGTAAAGCGTGAATTACCAAACTGCCATGTTCTTTAGTAAGACTTATCGTTCAAATTATATCAATAAACTTTCTTCTTAAAAACTTTTTTACAGCCATCTGATATTTCAATGGATCTTTTTATTATTATCCCCATGAACTCTGTAGCTGACTGAAAATGCTTCTCATCCTCTAGGACCTTGCTGCAGGTGAGGCTCGAACTCACAACCTCGACATTGCTCTGCTGCGTACTGCCTTATAAGTACCGCGCGCTGACCGATTGCGCCACTGGAGCAAATGTCTTAAAGGTGAATTACCAAAGCTTCTCATTCTTTAGCTAGACTAATCTTTCAAATCCTTCAAATCAGTCAAGCATGCATGCTTATCGTTCAAATTATTCAATAAACTTTCTTCTAAAAGATTGCAGCCATCTGATATTCAATTGATCTTTTATATTATCCCATGAACTCTGTAGCTGCTGAAATGCTCTCATCCTGTAAAACCTTGCTCCAGGTGAGCCTCGAACTCACAACCTCGGCATTGCTCTGCTGCGTACTGCCTTATAAGTACCGCAAGCTGACCGATTGCGCCACTGGAGCTGATGTCTTAAAGGTGAATTACTAAACACCAAGTTCTTTAGTAAGACTTATCGTTCAAATCAAAGCATTGCTTATCGTTCAAATTATTCAATAAACTTTCTTCTAAAAGATTACAGCCATCTGATATTCAATTGATCTTTTATATTATCCCATGAACTCTGTAGCTGCTGAAATGCTTCTCATCCTGTAAAACCTTGCTCCAGGTGAGGCTCGAACTCACAACCTCGGCATTGCTCTGCTGCGTACTGCCTTATAAGTACCGCGCGCTGACCGATTGCGCCACTGGAGCAGATGTCTTAAAGGTGAATTACCAAACACAATGTTCTTTAGCTAGACTAATCTTTAAAATCCTTCAAATCAGTCAAGCATTGCTTATCGTTCAAATTATTCAATAAACTTTCTTCTAAAAGATTGCAGCCATCTGATATTCAATGGATCTTTTATATTATCCCATGAATTCTGTAGCTGCTGAAATGCTTCTCATCCTCTAAAACCTTGCTCCAGGTGTTGCTCGAACTCACAAACTCGGCATTGCTCTGCTGCGTACTGCCTTATAAGAACCGCAAGCTGACCGATGGCGCCATTGCAGACGTGCACTAAAGGTGAAATTACCAGCAGAATGTCTTAAGCGCTAGAATTATCTTTTGCATGTTCAAATCAGTCAAGTAAATTATCGTTCAAATTAATTCAATAAACTTTCTTCTAAAAGATTGCAGCCATCTGATATTCAATTGATCTTTTATATTATCCCATGAACTCTGTAGCTGCTGAAATGCTTCTCATCCTGTAAAACCTTGCTCCAGGTGAGGCTCGAACTCACAACCTCGGCATTGCTCTGCTGCGTACTGCCTTATAAGTACCGGCGCGCTGACCGATTGCGGCCACTGGAGCTGAGGTGTTAAAGCTTGTGAATTAACAAACACCATGTTCTTTAGTAAGACTAATCGTTCAAATCATTGCAAGGAACTTTCCTCTAAAGATTACAGCCATCGGATTATTAAACCAAAATCTTTTATTTTATCCCATGAACTCTTTTTAGGCTGACTGAACTGTGTACTTGCATTTTAAACCTTGCTCCAGGTGAGGCTCAAACTCACAACCTCGGCATTGCTCTGCTGGTACTGCCTTATAAGTACCGCAAGCTGACAGTATTGCCAAAACCACTGGAGCTGAGGTAATCCAGTTCGTGAAACCTACCAAATGCAATGTTCTTTAGTAAGACTTATCGTTCAAATATTACAATAAACTTTTTCTTAGAAAGATTACAGCCATCTTTCATATTCAATGGATCTTTTATATTATCCCAGTGAACTCTGTAGCTGCTGAAATGCTTCTCATCCTCTAAAACCTTGCTCCAAGGTGAGGCTCCAACTCAACAAACCTCCACAATGCTCTGCTGAGTACTGCCTTATAAGTACCGCGCGGCTGACCGATTGCGGCCACTGGGAGCTGATCTTCTGAACCAGTTTGAATTAGACGATAATTTCAAATCCTCATTAGTCAGTAAGACTTATCAGTTCAAAATGTAATTCAAAATCTTTCTTCTAAAAAGATTACACAGCCATCTAATATTTCAATGGATCTTTTATTATTATCCCATGAATTCTGTAGCTGCTGAAATGCTTCTCATCCTGTAAAACCGTGCTCCAGGTGAGGCTCGAAAACTCACAACCTCGGCATTGCTATGCTGCTTGTACTGCTTTTATAAGTACCGCGCCCTGACCGATTGCGCCCACTGGATGGAGTATGTTCCTTAAAGAGCAGAACTTACCAAAACACCATGGTCTATAGCCAGACTAATCTTTCAAAAATCGCTGCAAATAATCAAAGCACCAGTTTCTTCGCTAGGGATAATGCTCAAACAATATTTGATAGGCATTGCTCTGACTGATTTCAGCAATCGGATTTTTAAACCAAACTACCTTTTATTATCCCTATGAATTTTTTTGTGACTGCAAATGCTACTTGCCTCTTAAACCTTGTCCAGGTGAAGGCCTCAAACTCACAAACTCGGTCATTGCTTTGCTGCGTACTGCCTATAAGAAACCACAAGCTGGGACAATATGCACCCACTGGATGCTGAGGTAATCCAGTGCGTGAATACCAAACTGCATGTTCTTTAGAAGATAAGATTCAAAGTATCGTTTAATAACTTACAGTCGTTCAATGAACTGTTTCTCTAAGATTACAGCCCATCTTCATATTCCAATGGATCTTTTTATATTATCCCAAACTCTGTATAGCTGCTGAAATGCTTCTCATCCTTTAAAAACTTGCTCCCATGTGGAGGCGCGAACTCACAACCTCCACAAGGCTCTGCTGCGTACTGCCTTAATAAGCACCGCGCCTTATAAGTCCTCCGCGCTGACCGATTGCACCACTGGAGCTGAGATCTTAAATGTGACCCTGTTACCAAACGACTGCAGGTTCTTTAGTAAGACTTATCGTTCAATTTATATAATAAACGTGTCTTCGTAAAGATTACAGCAATCTAATCTTCAATGGATCTTTACTTATCCACATGCACTATGTAGTGCTGAAATGCTTCTCATCTCTAAAAAACCTTGCTACAGGTGGGGCCTCAAACCTCACCACCTCGCATTGCCTCTGCTGCGTACTGCCTTATATATTAATATTTATATGATACATGAAACTCTGGAGCTACTGAAATGCTTCTCATCCTGTAAACCTTGCTCCAGGTGAGGCTCGAACTCACAACCTCGGCATTGCTCTGCTGCGTACTGCCTTATAAGTACCGCGCGCTGACGTCGTAAAGTTGAGTTACCAAACACCATGTTCTTTAGCTAGGACCCTAATCTTTGAAAATCATTGACTAGGAATTCCCTCTACTGATCAGCAACGGATTTGAAACCAAACTTTTTTTCTACCATGAATTTTTGTGACTGAAATGTACTTGCATTCTTAAAACCTTCGGTGAGGCTCAAACTCAAAAACCTCGGTGCATTGCTCTGCTGCATTGCCTTATAAGAACCGCGAAGCTGACATATTGCACCACTGAGCTGAGGTAATCCAGTTCTGCGGAATTACCAAACTGTATCTTCTTTAGTAGGGACTTATCGCTCAAATTATTCAATAAACTTTCTTTCTTAAAGATTACAGCCATCTTCATATTCAATGGATCTTTAGATATCCCATGAACTCTTGTAGCCGTTGAAATAAAGCCATTTAAAAACTTTGCTCCAGGTGAGGCTCGAACTCACAACCTCAGCATTGCTCTGCTGCGTACTGCCTTATAAGTACAGCGCGCTGACCACGGTCGCGCCCACTGGAGCCGGAATGAACCTAAAGGGGAATTACCAAACACCATGTTCTTTAGCTAGACTGATAATCTTTCAAATCCTTCAAATCAGTCAAGCATTGCTTATCGTTCAAATTATTCAATATACTTTCTTCTAAAAGATAGCAGCCATCTGATATTCAATTGATCTTTTATATTATCCCATGAACTCTGTAGCTACTGAAATGCTTCTCATCCTCTAAAACCTTGCTCCAGGTGAGGCTCAGACACGACAACTTCGGCATTGCTCTGCTGCGTACTGCCTTATAAGTACCAACGCTGACCGATTGCCCACTGGAGCGGGAATACCGCGCATCACTGAGCTTTCAAAACTGAAT
>NC_056594.1:8494578-8526839 GCF_018340385.1 Cyprinus carpio | reverse complement strand
CCCGAGGTGGATCACCCCCAAAAATTTTCCCACAATTTCCCCGCTCGTATCCACAATGGTTAAAAAAGCCCCGGGTAACAAAGGTTTTTGGTTTTGGAAAAGTGTTTTTAAATTTTCATTTGATGGATTTTCCTGGTGCCCCGGGTAAAACTCTTCACTTAAGGTGTGTGTGTGTGTGTTGGGGGGTGGGGGAGAAGGAAGACTCGGTTGGGCTTGGGCCCCTGCCCTTTAGGAATTGTCAAGCATTCCCTTTTTAAACCTGAGCCCAACCGTTTTGCCCTGTGTTTGGTGTTGTGTGTTGGTGTGTGTGTGTTTTGGGGGGGTTCCCCCGCAGGATGTTGGTTGACCCCCCAGCTTTATCAATAAAAGAACCAGATGGAGCAGTGTGGACACTAGTGTCGGCCCTGTGGGGGGTCATGGGGGGGGTTTTGTGCAGGATTTGTCTTGAGATTCTAGAGTCGAGTTGAGGAAGTTTTGAAGAAAAACCCTGATTTGTTCATTAATTTGGGTCAAAATGTTTTTAGTGGATTTAAATCAAAGAATTTAAAATAAAAGTTCTGTTTAAAATATGTGTTTACTGTGTTTTTTTTATAAATAAAAAATACACAACAATGATATATTTTGTTGTTTTTTAAAGTATTTTTTTTAAAATTTTTTTTAATTATTATATAAAACAGCATATTTTTTTGAAAATTACATTCTGGTTATTTAATATACAAAATTTCAAACAATATTTTAAACAAAAACTTTTTTTTCATGATTTATGTTTGGAAAAATTTTATTTTCTTCTAAAATTTTTTGGGGCATTGGAAGAAAATTATTTAAGTGTTGTGAAGAATTCTGTTCTGGAAGTCTTGATTTAGGGATTAGATCTGTTTATAGTTCTTCCGGGGCCCTTGGGCGTTTTTTTGGCGTTGCCCTTTGGGGTTTTATATTTTTTTAATCATTTTTACTCACAAATCGTCAAACAAAATTCATTGCAAGTCGCTTATTCTCTGATATGATTTGGGAAAAATTATTTTTCAAATGCATTTGATTATCAGTGCAAAAAACAAAGCACAAGGTGGTCAGGTTATGTTGAAAAGCTAATAAAAAAAAATTTTAAATTTCCCGGGAAAAAACTTTTGCCAAAAAAATCAAAACATTTTTCTTTTTTTTTTGTGTGTGTATTAAAATAAAGTTTAAATTGTCCTTTTATCTTATTTTAAAGGAAAAACAAAACCGAATGTTAAATTATCAAGGGGTGTCATAAACAGCAAAGTGATATTTTTAAACAATTTTTACTTTTTTATAATCATCCATCTACTTTATTCAACTTATTGCTCCCCTTTTTGCAAACATTGAGATATTTTGCTTTATGATTTTTTAAAAAAGTAACTTTTTATTCTTTTCTACAACGCGGGGATTACACAAAACTTCCCGAATCAAGTAACCAAATTAATAAACCTTTTTTTTTTGGGAAATTTAAAGGTTTTATGGCGGTAATTTTTTGAAATAATGTTAAAAAAAGTAATTTTTTGGTGTCGGGGTTCATTTAAACATTTTTTGTAGAAGACGGAAAATTGCGGTGAACGGGAAAAGAAACGGGAAAAACAAAAACAACCCCAGATTGTTCTTTGTGAGGTTTCGGCCTCAAAAATTTTCTCCACCCTTTTAGGCCAATTTTGAAAAAATTTTTAAAACAAAAAGGGGTTTTAATATTTTTTCTTTAATCGGGTTTTTTTAGTTTTTTTTTCAGTGTTAATTTTCATGATTTTATTTGTTGTTAATTTTTTCTTTGGGTTTTTCTTTTTAGTCTGAAAAGAAAATCCTAAAAAATACACTTTTTTTTTACATAATTATTGTTTTTAATTTAATATTAAAACCAAAACATATATTTTAAAAATTTTCATTTTTTACCTTTTTTAAAATTTTTTTTCTTTTTAAAAATTTAATTAAAAAATTTTTTTTTCAAAAAACATCATTTGTTTTTTTTGTTTCGGAAAAATTCACGTACCCTATTTTAGGGGGGTAAACAAAAACATTTTTTTGGTTAGGTTGTTTGACACCTGTGTTTTCTAAAAAAAAAAAAAAAAAAACCCCCGAAAAAGAACTTTTTATTTTACTCCCAATCACATTTGGTTTATTTATTTGGCACTTTTTTGGGTCCTTCTATTTGGTTTAAGCAGGCTAAACTAAATTTACCTTTAAGGTTAAAATTAGACATTTAACCATTTACATCCCAAATTTCCTCCCCAAACCAAACTAAACTATTTCTTTAATACAGAAATTAGGGTTTTGGGGGTGGTATAAATAGTAATAATTTCCCCTTTCAAAAGTGTTTTTTTTCTTTTTCTTCAGGCTTAGTAAACCAAAAACCTTTGTTAAAAGGGGTAAGTTGGTCCTCTGCATTTATTTAAATAAAACAAATAAAAATAAAATAAAAAAACTTTTTTCTTTTCTTTTTTTAATATTTATTTTTTTTTTTTTCCCCTGAATTCTGGGGCTTGTGGGGGTATAGGACTAGATTACTTTTAATTTTCTGTTTTTAAAAAAAACAGACAGCGAAGGTATCTTTTGAATAATGGGGTTTAAAAAAATATTTCTAGGAAATAAAAAATTTGTTTCCCCCGGGGCTTTTTCCCAAAAATTATATGGGCCTGAAATCTAAAAATGTGTTTAAACCCAAAATTCCCCCAGTTTGCCTTTTTTTATGCTGTATTTTTAATTATTTTAAAACTTTAAAAACAAATTCATTATATGGGACAAATGGGTTTTTGGAAGGTAAACAAATGGTTCATTTAGGGGTTGGGGTTTTTTTTAATGCCTTTGAGGGGGAACCTGTTTTAAAAAAAATTTAATGTTTTTTCCTTTTTTGGTTTCCTTTTAAAAATATTAAACATAAGGACTGTGTTTTCAGCGGTAAAAAAGGAAAGCATTTTTGCCCCCCTTGGTTTGTTCGGGGGGTTTAACCCCAGCTGGGTGTTACGGTCTTTTTTCCCTGCCAGGAAACGTTTAATTGTGGGTGTTAATGCTTTGTTTACCGGTGACAAAAATTTAATACCGGGCCCCTGTTCAAATGTTTGAAAAGCGGTAACCAAAAGGCTTTAACTCCCCGTGCATGTTACGTGTTTTTTGGGGTGACCGGGGGAAAACGTTTAAAAGCTCCATGTGAATGTTCCCAAAAGTGCTTTTTTTGGGACAAAGGAAAATTTTAACCCCCTTGATTAAAGGGTCTTTTTTTGGGTTTGAAAAAAATTTAACCCCATTTAGGGTTCAAAGTGCTTTTGTTTGCGGGACCAAGGAAACCTTAAGCTCCCCTCTCGTGTTCACAGTGTTTTGTTTCCCCGGTACCAAGGAAATTTTTTTTTAAGCTCCACCTGCTGCGTGTTCCCAAGGCGTTTTTACGCGGTCCAAGGGACTTTAGCCCCCCCTGCTGGGGTTTTCCCAAAAGTGCTTTGTTTTGGACCAAAAAACCCCTTTAAGCCCATTGGTTTCACAAGGCTTTGTTTCCGGTCCCAAAAACCTTTAAGTCCCCGTGCGTTTCCAAGTCTTTTTTTGGGTACCAAGGAAACATTTTAAGCTCCACCTGCTGGGGTTTTCACAAGTGCTTTTTTTTGGAAACCCCAGGAAAACGCTTTAGCTCCCCCTGCGCAGTGTTCCGGCTTTGTTTACAGGGTCCAAGGGGAAACACTTTAGCTCCCCCTGCTGCGGGTTCACAAGGTTTTGTTTGGGTAACCAAGAACACTTTAAGCTCCACCGTGGAGAGGTAAATCTGCCTTCGTTCAGCTTGTCTGTTTTTCTGTTTCATGCAGATATTTTAATGTGGTTTCACAAAACTGAAGTAAAAATCATTTTTTTTGCTTAAAAATTTCAAATTTAAAATTTAAATTTGATTAAAAACTGCTCATGTTCAGTATGCAGATCTTTGTTTGGTCCTCTCTTTTTAAAAGGAAAGGGCAAAGTTTTTTTGTTTTATGAAGAGTTTCTTTTATTTTTGTTCATTTATTTGATTTGGGGCTTGTTTAAAAATTTCCAAATTTTGTTTATTTACATTTTAAATATTTAAATTTGTTATTTAGCAGAGGGTTTACCAAAAGGCTTCAGATGAAAACAGAAACAAACAAAGCCACAAAAAATGTATAAATGCTATATTTGTATATTATAGTTATATTTAAAATTTTTTTACGAAAAAATGTGCGGCTTTGTCCAATCAATAAAAACAGGAAAATTTTAAATTTTATTTATCTTAAAACTAATTTGTCAAAACAAAAGGGTCGTTTAAAACGTGAGCTGGTAATGTTACATCCCCAGTTTTTTTAAATCATATTGGTGTTGTGGTTTTTTAAAAGGGAAAAATTTGCAGGATTTTTTTTGGGAAAATTCCTGAATTTTTGGGGTTTCGGAAATTTACTGGAAATTTTCCCAAACCCCTTTGAACCCAAAAGTTTAATATAAAAAAATTTTTAAAAATAATATTCCCGGAGCTCAACAAAAGCACTGCAACAAACGTTTTTCCAAACTATCTAATGTATAGTTGACAATTCAAATTCTTTGGGGGAAAAGTCTTAAATGTCTAAAAAAAAAAAAAAAAAAAACACAAAAAAACTAAATTGGATTAAAATTTAAAAAAGGGTTTTTCATATTTACGGGTTTCTGTTTGTTTGGGGTTTTTCTAGGTTACTGGTTACTTTGAGTATTAAAATTAAATTTTTTCTGAAGTAACTCTGTTTCTCGGTTCCCTGTTTGTTTTATTTCAAACCCCGATGTGTAATTTTGGGTTCCCGTCATCGTTTTCCCCGCAAAAGCTAGAGAAGTGGTTTCTTTTTTAGATACATTGGGGAATTTTCAATAATCCCGTTTTCCCGTAAAACCCTACGAATCTAAAAAAATTCATGAACTACACTACCGTTCAAAACTTTGGACTCAGTAACATTTCATTCTTTTTATTTTTTGAGAAAGAAAGTGATATATTTATTTGAAAAAATGAAAGAATTCTAAAAAGAAACAGTAAATACATTTCTTTCTAAAGTTTAAAAATTTGGTTTCAAATAAAAGTGTTCTTATAAATTTTAAATTTAAATAATTCAAATAAATCAGTTTTTGCAAAAATATGAGGGAGCACAAACATTCTAAAATCAGAAATTTTTTTAGCACAAATCAAAGATTTTTAAGCATCTGTGAATGAAGGGACAAAGATAGAAAATTCAGCTTTACATCACGGAATAAAAAACATTTTAACAGCGTTTTTTAAAATGTAAAAATTTCCTTTACTTGTTTTTTCTGTATTATGAAAAAAAATGAGCCCTTGCAGAAGACACTTCTTTCAAAAAATTAAAAAACCTTTAAACTGTGTGTGTTGAAACAAATGCTTTGATTACTAAAAACTGCTTTTTAGTTGGAATTGAATGTAAACAACCCAAAGCCACACTAGTTTTAAAAAACAAACAAAAACCCAAATGTTTCTTTCCTGTTGGGGGAAAAAAAAAAAAAAGGTATTTCTTGCATTTTATCCTATTACTTCTATCGTTTGGTTTACCGGCCGTCCGGCTCTCGTGTCTCTTTCAGTTATATTCGGGAGATTAAGGAGATCCCATGGCCAAGTCACGAGACTTCGAGCGATATGTGGAGGTCTCGAGCGCTCCGGCCAGGAGGACCAGGCCACTGCTTCGTCATCCTCTACGGCACAGAGTTTCGGCTCAAAGCCTCAGTCTGGCGGTACACCATAACTCTGCTGCTGTGGCATCACTTCTGTACACTCAAACTCACACACTGCTCACAACAGCACACACTCGACGCCACAAATACACATGCTCACATACCACATTCTCTCTCTCTCTCCACCTCACCTCACACACACCTCTCTCTCTCTCTCTCCTCTCTCTCTCCACCGCACAACTACCAGCGCCAGCACACAGTACAAAGCACACCTGCTCACACACGCACAAACACACTGCGCACACACAGCCCAACAAATACACATGCACACACCACACTCTCTCTCTCTCTCTCTCTCTCAGTCACACGCACAAATACACATGCGCCAAGCACACGGAACAAACCCCATGCTCACACACCACAACCACATGCGCGCAACACCCCACCCGTACACATGCAACACCCACACTCTCTCTCTCTCTCTCTCTCTCTCTCTCACACCCACAAACACATATGCGCACACACACGCACAAACACACATGCGCACACACACGCACAAACACACATCGCCACACACCCCAAATACCTGCACACACACACCTCTCTCTCTCTCCTCTCTTCTCTCACACCACAAACACATATGCGCACACCACACAAACACACCTCGAACACACACGACAAACACCATGCGCACACACACCACACATACACCGCAACACTCTCTCTCTCCTCTCACACACCCACGAACACACATGCTCACGCCAAACCCACATGTGCACACCACTTTCTCTCTCTCACATGCACACGCATGCCACACGCAATCACACTGTGCACGCACAAACACACATTCTCACGCACAAACATGCGCACACACACTTTCTCTCTCTCACCACTCACACGCAATGCACATCATGCGCACGTGCACAAACACACTCTCACACACACAAGTCCTCTCTTTCCGCACACCACAAACACAACATGCGCACTGCACATGCACAACCCATGCACCCGCAGCTCTCTCTTTCGCACACGCACAAACACACATATACGCACGCACACGCACAGACAAACATGCACACACACAAACACCACTTCACCACACGCTCTCATACACACAAACACTATTGCCGCACACACAAACACACATGCCCAAACAACACTTTCCTCTCTTCACACGCACATGCATACACACACGCATGCACAACCTGCGCACGCACAACACACCTGCTCAACACACAGCACATTCCTCTCTCTCTCTCTTTCGCAACCACGCACACAACACCCATGCACACACTCACGCACGCAAACACATCATCTCACGGCCACACTCACAAACACACACATTCCGCACGCACCACGCACAACACACATGCACACCCCAAACACACATGCGCATGGCACACAAACCCACACTTCCTTCACACTCTCATACACACACACTCCCTCCTCACACATCCACACTCTCACACACACCACTATCACGCACACTCTCAATCAGCACTCCGCAAACACACATCACACACACACACACCTCGTTATCATGCAACACCTTAGCAACACACACAACGCACGACACAACTGTCATACGCAAGCGCCACCACGTGTATTCCATGCTGGTGTGTGTCTCTCGTGCGCCGCAGCGACCTCGATGAGGAGATGGTCATTTTGGTAAAGGGGTTTGACCTCTGGTGTCCGATACGCAAACGCTCCCCCCAAAACCCCTGCAGATAGAGAGGTGACCTTTGACCTTTATATGCACCCCTTTCTTTAGATTCGCTGATGAAAAACCATCAAGCTCTGGGATCACATATGTGACCCTGGACCACAAAACCAGTCAAAGGGGTCAATTTTTTCGAAACTGAGATTTAAAAACATCTGAAGGCTGAATAATAATCTTTCCATTGATTTTAGTTTGTTTGACAATTTTTTTGGGTTCGAGATACAACATTTAAAAATCTGGAATCTGAGGGTGCAAAGAAATCGAAATATTGAGAAAATCATCTTTAAAGTTGTTCAAATGATCTTAGCAATGCATATTACTGATCAAAAATTAAGTTTTGATATATTTACGGAAAGAAGTTTACAAAATATCTCATGGAACATGATCTTTAGTTAATATCCTATGTTTTTTGGCATAAAAGAAAAATGGATAATTTTGACACATACAATGTTTTGGGTTGGCTGTTACTCAAATATCCCCCCAGCGACTCAAGACTGCTTTTGTGCTGCAAGTCACAAATGTCAAGTCAAAAAGCACCTGAAATGTGAAGTTTAAAAGTGTCCTGTATTTCTTTTTTTCTTTTGCTAAACTCAGGTGGCTGAGAAAACATTTTTACGCAGGGGATCGTAACGAGAAGACAGGTATGTTTCATATCATGTTATTTGTGTAAACGGCGCACAGCTTCTGGAAACTCTACAGTAGATGCTGCGCGTTTGAGCTGTTTTCCCTGCCATAGTGGTTCATTTAATCTCATCTTTC
Source organism: Cyprinus carpio (assembly GCF_018340385.1). Lineage (NCBI taxonomy): Eukaryota > Metazoa > Chordata > Actinopteri > Cypriniformes > Cyprinidae > Cyprinus > Cyprinus carpio. The sequence continues at coordinate 8,518,723 of NC_056594.1, read as the reverse complement.
TTGCGATAGTCTGTGTTAAATGTGAGTTTTAAGGGTAGAATGGCTGACTCAGAGGTACCAGGGCCCTTTTCAGCCAAAACACACCACACACACACACCACACACACCAACCCCCCAAAACACACACACACACACACTCCCCACCCCTCCTTTTGGGTAAATAGAGCTCGGAGACGGCACATCCTGCAGCAGGAAACAAGCTCAGAACATGTGTGTGTTGTGTGTTGGAGTGCACCACACACACTGAAGGTAAATACAGCGAGAGTGGCTGAAAGACAATAGGCTTTGTGTGAGGTGTTGCGTTCGGATGAAGTGGTGGTCGTGTGGAGATACATGACTTTTTCCAAACTTGGACAAATCAAAAATGACGTACACAGAAAAAATTTAAAATATCTTTGCACTCACGCTGGAAAGCTCCTCTTCACCTGTACTACTGACAGGGGTCTCTGTTTTGTTATATTTATATAAAATAAATAAATAATACATCCCATAAAGTAGTAAATAAAAAAGTTTGGGATCAGTAGATTTTTTATGTTTTTTTTTCTTTAAAAGGTTTTCTCTGCTCATCAAGGCTGCATTTATTTGATTAAACAATACGAAAAAAACAGTAATGTGTGAAATTATTCATATTTATTAACGGTTTTCTAAGTAAATATTTTGTAAAATGTAATTTATTCGTGTGATGAAAAGCTGTATTTTCAGCATCATTTCTCTCCAGTCTTCATGTCACATGATCCTTCAGAATCTTATAATATTCTGATTTGGAAATATGCTGTGTTGGAAACTGTTGTTCTGTTTTCATTTTTTTTCTTGATTCTCTGAAAAGTAAAATTTTTAAAAGAACAGCATTTTTTTAAAAATACAACTTTTGTAACATAATACACTACCATTCAAAGTTTGGGGTCAGTTATTTATAAAAAAAAAAATAAATCACGTTAACATTGCTAAAAACTTCTTTTTTTTGAGCAACAAAAGTATTAATTTTTTTCTGAAAACCCACAGAGAAGTAAACGCTAACAGCACGGAACTTCCTCATAAACCTGCCGCTGCCGTGTGAAGCAGATTTATAAACCCATTCCCAAAAGTTGTGTTGGTTTGCAGAATTTTCCCGTAAGGATCTGAAAAGTATGCTGTGCCAGGTCACCCCAGAGTTCCCAAAATGAGGTTCTTGCGAGAGAACTTCCGGTAAAACACACTGCTGCTGCACTTTCTCTCCAATCACTGCAGAAGTAATATTCACTGTATAAAGAATGTTATAACCCGGTTTAATTATCACACTGATAACTGCAGTAAACGTCACTAACACTGGATATTTTTGTGTGTATTTGTTAAATCTGTATAACAATGCTTTGTAATTACAGGAAAGAGCGTGTTCTTAAATGTATCATTCGTTCTATGTTTTTCATGTAATATCTTGGTTAGGTGGAGAGCTGAGAAGGGAGATGTATCAATAGTCATTTCGCGCGTTGTACCGCAGCCTGATGTTTGACGCACAGAAATCTGAGTTCCTTTATCTGAATGTGATTTTTATATGTAGGGGAGCAGGCTAGAGGTGAAGCCACGTAACCCCATCAGCCCGCCCTGCTTCTCACGTCAATATCCGCCCTTTTAAAAGCCACAGATCCATGGGCTAAAAGCCATTAGGCCACACTCAAGCTCTCTCACACACACAACCACCCCACACACACACACAGAGAGAGAGACGACTTTGGCACAAATGACCCCTGCATTTAAAGCGTGTGTGTGTGGTTTTGCATCAGTTGTAGCCTGTGGGGGCTGTCTGATATCACATCAGTTCATTAGTGTCTTATAGGGTTTTGGGGTTTAGAGCTCCGGGCGTGAATCTGGGTGTTTTACTGTAGTGAGTGTTGTTACAAATGCATCGGGTTTTAAATTCCCTTGTTCACATAATCATCATTTTGTTCTTTTTGTTTTTTTTTAGATGGAGATTCCACTGCTGCAAAGGTATTCCTCGCTCTCTTATTTACTTCTGTAAGAAAAGTTTTACAGAAAACCCTAAAATAGTATTTACTTCTTACTCCATAACTTAAATTCCCATAAATGATAATTTACAGGAAAGACATAATTTAGGGATACATAATTAGAGTTGATTGAATTGATTGGGATTTATGGAAGCCCATTTCTGAATTAAAAAAAAAAACAACAACAACAAGGTATTTGCATTTTTTTGGTACCACTTTAGAATAGGGAACACTTATTCATTTTGACTACGACTTTTCCCTCAATAAACTCCTAATTTGCTGCTTATTATAGTTAGTAAGGCAGTTGTTAGGTTTTAGGTGTTGGGTAGGATTAGGGATGTAGAAATAGGCATTACAAATGTTTTAATTACTACTAATAAATGGCTACTATTCTAGTAATATGCATGCTTATAAGCAACCAATTAAGAGACCCTAAAATAAAGTGTTACCAGTTTATTTCTCAGAATTGTGACTTTATTATTATTATTATTATTATTATTATTATTTATTTTGGATGCGATTAAAGGGGTCATATGATGCGATTTCTATTTGTCCTTTTCTTTAGGGGTGTTAGTGCTTTTTGTGCAATTATAAGATCTGCAGAGCTCAAAGTCTCCCACAAAGGATTTATTCTCTCTAAAAGAGAAGGCTGATCCAGACTGGGCTAAAACGGCTCGTTCAAACACGCCCCCACTGTCTACATCACGATGTGGAAAAATTTGCGTAATGCCGCCCAAAAGTTCTGCGAAGAGAAGGTGTGGTTTCAGTAACTGCAGTAGTGTTGATGCAGCCATGTCAGGGACACAGTGTGTTTCTGTGCAAAAGCAAAAGCACTTTATTTGGCCGTCCGAAGTTAATGCAATGAGGAATCATTGTTAAGATTTGTTTACAACAAAACAGCACAACCCAAATGTTTGAATTTGTACAACGCATTTTATGGACGACAGTTTTGTGAACCTAGGAGAGTATGAGGCTGGCTGTGCACAAAGGCTATTTCTAAAAAAACAAACAAAAAGGGGTCATTTCCGACTTTGCTATGACTTCTTCTGAATCAGCGACTGTAAGTATGTTTTGGTTTGTTTAGCCGGCCCTGGCTCGGTTGGAAGAGGTGGGCCAGAGCTGATACGCCATTAGTGTCAGAGTGCAGAACTTCTGATACGTCAGCATGATTGCGTGGCTGTTTCTGAGGCCTAAAGTGATAGATCTTAAACAAATATATTGTAAGGCTGTGTGTTACCCCGCGTCCCCAAACAAATCAAAATAATTAACCACAAGTTAACAAAACGATGCACTCCAATGTGCTGATTGAGCGCTTCTCTGCTTTTCTTCACGTGCTATCGGAAACTTTCTATTTTCCGCTTATAAGTCATGAGTGCTTCATGTGAGTGCTGCCTGCTGCAGTCTCCCCGTGTGTTCCCCCCGCCGCCGGCGAGAGCGTCAAAGTCACTCTGACCGCGCTCCAATACGCTGTAAAAGATTCGTGGAGCTCCCGACGTAGATCAAATGCTTATCTTGTATTTAAAGGGGCCACAAATCAAACAAGCTTGTTGATCTTGTTAGACTGACCACAAGAGGTAACATATAAGTTAACCTCATTAAAAATTGTTGTGGACTAAGTTATTAAGATCCTTTTCCCTAATAAAGTATAAGCCTAATACCCCACTGTAAAAATACTGCGATACAAGTAAAAGTCCTGCACTGAAAATGTTACTTACGTATAATCAGTATAAACATGATTAATTAAGTATAGATCAGAAAAATGTAGTTAACAGGTTTAAAAGTTGAACTGGGACTCTTATACCAAATTATTATATCATTTAGATTAATATACTATAAACGTACTGCACATCAGCAACTCACCAGGAACACCAACAATCTCAGTCATATTTTTTTACTGCGTTCATCTTGGAATATCTCTCAAAGCGGTGGACTTAAACATTCTGATTGGGTTGCCATCGATGTCATAGCTTCATTACACATAAAGTCTGACCTGATTTCACTCATCATGGACGTCCCTGCCGTCAAAGATCGCCGCGCTCTTCTCAACGCCGGCTCAACATTGAAAAGTAAAAACTTCCTGCCACTTTGATGCTCTCGGCGGGCGGCGGCTGGGAACGCACGGTTAGATCCACCCAACAAATGCTATCATTGGTTGAGATCATGATGAGCCCATCCCAAGCCAGCACTGGATCAGCATCCCACCCCGTGACCCATGGTGGACTGCTGTATGTGTATTCAGCGCAGGTGAGAAACCGGACTTCCAGAATAATAAAACAACGCGTTTAATGTGCTAAGAACATAATTGTCGCCGTTATCAGTATGCGTAAACGCGACAAATAAGTGTAACTGCCAGTCATACTCTATATAGATAGTAGATACTATATATCTAATATCTACAGTTGTTGTGAAACCAGATAGTTACATACACTTCAGAAAAAAATCAACGTGAGTGCTGTGGCATGACTTTTAAAAATGTGGTTCATGCCTCAAAACCCCTCCAGTGTGGCTGGATTCACAACAATTCTGCTTAGATGAGTGGACCAAAAACTACTCCATCAGCGCTATAAGCATCTACTCACTCGCAAGTTATCACAAACGCTGTGATTGAAGTAGTTCATGCTACGCGGGCTCAAACCAGGTATTAAGTGTAGTAGGGGAAAACACTTCTTTTCACACAGGGGCCATATGTAGTTTGGATTTTGTTTTCCCCTAACAATAAACCTGCTATTTAAAAAAACTGCAGGTTGTGTTTCCGTGGGTTATCTTTACTAATATGTAACTTGGCTCTGATGATCTGGAAACATTAGATTGTGACAAACATGCAACAAAATAAGAACTCACGAAGGGGGCAAACACTTCTTTTCACACCACAGTATGTATAGAGAAAGATATTTCCATTAAAGGATCAGAGTATCGGCGAGGGATGTGTGTATATATATATATAGATATATATATAGATATATATATTACCTTAATAGATCTATATATATCATACATACCAGCATCTTTCCCTACTTGATCCCTCTAACACTAAAGGCATCTCCCCTATTCTATTCCTATTCTAATTACTGATTTTATTTATTCATAAAAAAAGGATCCTTTATCACTCTTTACACTTTGTACAATACATACATACTTTCTTTTTGTATTTAAAAAATAGAGCCTCTACCACGACGGTTCCCTATTCTTTTTCCTCTTTCATCTACTTGTTAAATTTTATTGTATTTTATATATATCTATATATAAAACCTTGCTACTGTACTGAATTGGGCTAACCAAGAATTGTCTCTCACTACTTGTATATCATTGGACTCCTTAGTTGTTTTTTGGTTCGTTTCTGGTGTTCCCAGGTTGTAACGTCGCTTGGAATATACAGTATCCTGCTAAATGCCCGTATGTAAAATATATTACTGATGAACTGTGCAATAATACTTCACTTATTAGTAAATGGTCATTTATTGTATTTTTACACAGTTTAATTGGATGAAGTGATCTGGAGTGGTCCAGAGATGCTGCTGTTACATGGCTCTGTGTGTTTGTGTGGTTTCATCAGGGCTGGTATTGAGAGGACCAGAGCAGAAGATCTCACTAGAGGATCTCCAGAACTTCCTGAGTGAACATCAGAAGGGCTTAGATATTTATTTCTCATGTTATTACACAACCAAAACCAGCCGCTTGCTTTACACATTACCTGGGATAGATGTTATTGCTGTTTGTACAGTCCAGTGTGTAGCGCGTGTTGTTGTTGGTACATAACCCGTACTTGAGCTGTTTGATGGGTGTGTGTGTGTGTGTGTGTGTCTTCAGGAGCTTTGGGCTACAAGACAATAAACAAGGTGCAGGAGTTCATGTTCCACTACCTGAAGGATCCTCTGCGAGAGATCGAGCAGCCATACTTTCATCAAGATCGAGGTGGCCATTTTGACACTGAAGTGATTAGTGCATTCTGGGTACGGCATTTGTTACGTTCCCTGGGGAGAAGAAACCAGTAACTGTGCAGTTGCTAATACCACGCCTTTATACCACAGAACCACTCTGCCTGTGACCTCAGATCGCGAGATGTTTGTATATGCCTGATCTGCCTCGTTCTGACCTGAAAGGGCACATAAACATACACCGTTTTCACCTAAATCTCATGTTACTCTTGAGTACCTATAGAGTAGTACTGCCATCCTTCATATCTTAGTTTTATCATATTTATAAAAGAAACATACAGCCGATTCCGATTCTCTCCGGAAAAAAGCGAGAGCTTCCTGGAGGCCGTGACCGTGACGGCAGAGCTATAAATACTGAGTGTTCGTGTTGTTTCACATTAACATATATTCAATTATGTGCAATGATTTCCAACAAAAGACATAAATCTGAGCAGTGGTAACGTACATGAATGGGTCAATTTATCACTGGCCGACCGCCCTCCATCGTTAATAGCAAACCATGTGCAAATCCAGTGTACGACCTAGGCCTTGTTTATAAAACACCTGTCAACTGCAAATGACGATGAAACACACAAGCGCACGATTGCATTACACCCCCCCCCCCCCCCCCCTCTGTTACTGACACCGGAAAAAAACAAACTGCATCCACTGTTCATGTAACGCCTGGTTCTTTGGAAGCCTGAACATGGGTAAACTTTTCATCACATCCGCCCAAAAACACACTTATTTGGAGACATTACTCGAACAAATCTATGGCAGGCAATGACGAGCCAGGATCCCGATAGAGAGGATTTCCGATGAAGCGCGTTGTATGAGTCAAGGATCTCGCTACTACTACTGCGTCGACGTTGAAGTGGTTGCGGCGCGCTTTTCCAAGAGTACATGCTCATAGTAAGGAGGTCCACATCGGTTTATGTAATTTAGATCCATGATTGAAAAAAAAAATAAACAGTCCGAAACTTACGTACCAACCCTGAAGCTAAGATTTTCTCGGCGCACAGCAATTCTACATCCATTCGTCCCAATTCATTTGTATAACCTTTGGCCATGTTTAGCATGAGGAATCAGTCTACTTAAAACACTGTTGAGCAACTCTGAATACTCATGAAACACCACTGTAGCCCCCCTATTAAATACCTGCTGTTGAAATTTCCCCTACTGTTTGAAAGAACTATTTAAATGAGGGGTTATATACTTATTGACACTTTCTTGAATGTGTAGTCAGTGTTGGGTAGGTCTATAAAAGTAGATTAATTACTATGCTTACTAATTAAATTTCAACAGTAGTTAATTAGATTACTGATACAAATTACTCTCGCCACAAAAATATTAATTAGACTCTTACTCAATATGCTTCTCCTAAACTCCTATAATCAACCTATACCATTTAATGATACAAGAATAGACATGAACCTAAGTTTTTTATAGTAATAATATAACCAGCCAAATCTCCAGTAATCATTCATGCTAATAACCGGGGAAGTTGAATAGTGAGAATTGGACACCAAACAGTGTTCACCAATATTCGTATCTAACTCACCAAAGTATTTAGAAGGTTATTAAGGGACTACATAAAAAGCATGCATTTAAGGCTTAGATTTTATAGTTGTATTGTGTATAAATGTTCTACAGATAATATAGACAGTATTAAGTTCAATTGCATAAGACAGCAACTAGTAATTAAACTACAGAAAAAATAAGAGTAATCCCTTACTTACTTTTTACAAGCCCGCGAAAAGTAATTCAATTACAGTCAACTAATTACTTAGTAATTAGTTACACCCAACACTGGTTGGAGCTTATTATTCATGATTAAACACATTACAAGTAACGCGACGTGTGACATATTCAGATGTAATTTTTTTCAAGTAACTAGTAAAGTAACGCATTACTTTTTCAATTTTACAGTAAACATATCATGAGTTACTTTTTCAACTAAGTCAACTCAAAAATAAAACGAACCAGTTACTGATGCCAAACCTGGCCAATAATTTTAATGTTAAATACACACAAATATCCTTTATCGTACCTTAATCCATTTTATTAATGGTCCTTGGCTTGCCCTGGACCTTCGATGCATCAAATTTCAGCCACATTACTAAGAAGAATAAGAATTCCTCTAGGATAAACTTTGGGCTCGTCTTTTTTGTGTATGAACTTTTCTTCTTTACTCGCCTTCTACTGGCATATTCATTTCCCTTTTGGTGTGAAAGGGCTTTTACAAGTTACCACAACTATACGTTTTGACATTAAAAACACACACAGTCAAGCCCAGTCCAGATGTTACAAAGTAACGTAACACTATTACTTGCCCATAAAAAAGTAACTAACATAATTAGTTACTTTTTTTTGGGATTATGGCAAGATTGCCTAATTGCATTACTTTTAAAAGTAGCTTTCCCCAACACTGTTTATGTGCATACATACGTAGTCATATAGTTTTTATCGGCCACTAGCTGCTTGGAGTGGATATTTTTCACACAAACTGAGATCTGACTGCATTTTAGGTTATTCAAGTCATTTGTTTTTAAACAATGTGTAATTAGTATGAAATTCTGTAAAGTAAATAGAAAAACCAAATGGCCTCATTTAATATTTACTTGACCTAATGTCCTATGTAGAAACATTTTTTTTATGAGTTAATGTTACCTTCACTTATAAATGTGTGTTGAAACCAAGACCAGAAACAGACTTCTATGTTTTATTTTGTAACTCTTTCATGTTTTTTATGAGATTGGTGCTTAAACAGGCTACTTGCCTCAATGCTTACTTGGCTGTTTTTAACCTAAGCCCTGTCATGTTTTGTGGTTCTCAGACCTGCCTCACGTATCTGCTTCTCTAAATGAGAACAATATCTGCGGACTGGAAGCTCGATCAGGTGCAGGGCCCGGAGGACTATGACAACCCCCTGTCCCACTACTGATGATCATCCTCGTCCCACACCACGTGAGATGTAGAGGACGTGACCAGCCTCCCTACTAAACTACACACTGATGTGAGGGAACAACTCAGCTCTGCTGGTCCATGGCCTCTTTTCAGCTATGTTTTCAGTAGTTTACACAGTGCTGATTAATCAACAGCAGTGTATGTTTATTAAAAATGCCTCTCTACAGGTCTTAAGTAACTAGTCAGATAAGTTATCACCAGACAGCTAAAGTTTCGTTTAGTGGTCAGTTTGTTGGTCGTTTTGTTGTCAGTTTTTGATTTAGTGGTAGTAAGTTTTTTTGTTGTTGTGTCAGTTTGGTTCGTTTGGTCAGTTTTTTGTTGGCAGTTTTGTTAGTTTGGTCAGTTTTTGGTCAGTTTTGTTAGTTGGAAGTTTTTGGTTAGTTTGGTCAGTTTTGTTAGTGGTCAGTTTTTTGTTAGTGGGTCCGTTTTGTTAGTTGGTAAGTTTTGTTAGTTGGGTCAGTTTGTATTGTGTCAGTTTGGTTAGTTGGACCAGTTTTTGTTAGTTGGGTTAGTTTGTTAGTTGGTCCCCGTTTTGTTAGTTGGTTCAGTTTGTTTAGTTGGGTTAGTTTTGTTAGTTGGTCAGTTTTGTTGGTCAGTTTTGTTAGTTTGGTCAGTTTGTGTAGACGTTGGTCAGTGTTTTGTTAGTTGTGTCAGTTTTGTTAGTTGGGTTAGTTTTGTTAGTTGGGTTAGTTTTGTTAGTTGGGTTAGTTTTGTTAGTTGGTCAGTTTTGTTAGTTTGGTCAGTTTTGTTAGTTTGGTCAGTTTTGTTAGTTTGGTCAGTTTTGTTAGTTGTGTCAGGTTTTTGTTATTTGTGTACAGGTTTTGTTAGTTGTGTCAGTTTTGTCAGTTGGTCAGATTTGTTAGTTGTTAGTTGTGTCAGTTTTGTCAGTTGGTCAGATTTGGGGGTAGAGTTTTGTTAGTTGGTCAGTTTTGTTAGTTTGGTCAGTTTTGTTAGTTTGGTCAGTTTTGTTAGTTGGTCAGTTTTTTGTTAGTTGTGTCAGTTTTGTTAGTTGTGTCAGTTTTGTCAGTTGGTCAGATTTGTTAGTTGGGGGCAGAATTTGTTAGTGGGGTCGGTTTGTGTTAGTTGTTGTCAGGTTTGTTAGTTGGGTCAGTTTTGTTAGTTGGGTTAGTTTTGTTAGAGTGGTCAGTTTTTGTTAGTTGGGGTAGTGTGTTAGTTGGTCATCCATCGGTTAGGTAGTTAGTGGGTGGGTCAATTATTGGTTTGTTGGTCAGTTTTTGTTAGTTGTGTCAGTTTTTGGTTAGGTTGGTCAGTTTTGTTAGTTGGGTTAGTTTTGTTAGTTGGTCAGTTTTGTTAGTTGGTCGGTTTTGTTAGTTGGGTTAGTTTTGTTAGTTGGTCAGTTTTGTTAGTTGGGTTAGTTTTGTTAGTTGGTCAGTTTTGTTAGTTGGGTCAGTTATGTTAGTTGGGTCAGTTTTTGTCTAGTTGTGTCAGTTTGTTAGTGGGGGTTAGGTTTGTTAGTTTGGTCGGTTTTTGTTAGTTGGGTTAGTTTTGTTATCGTTGGGTCGTGTTGGTAGTTTGGGTAGTTTTGTTAGTTGGTCAGTTTTGTTTAGTTGGGTCAGTTTGTTAGTTGTCAGTTTTGTTAGTTGGCAGTTTTGTAGTTGGGTTAGTTTTGGGTTAGTTGGATTCAGTTTTGATTAGTTGGTCGTTTTGTAGTTGGGTTAGTTTTGTTAGTTGGCAGTTTTGTTAGTTGGGTTGCTTAGTTTTGTTAGTTGGGTTAGTTTTGTTAGTTGGTCAAGTTGTGTAGTTGGGTTAGTTTTGTTAGTTCGGCGGTTTTGTGTTGGGTAGTTTTTGGTTAGTTGGCAGTTTGGTTAGTGGGTTAGTTTGTTAGTTGGTCGGTTTTGTTCGTTGGTAGTTTTGTTAGGTGGTCAAGATTGTTAGTGGTCAGATTTGTTAGTTGGGTAGTTTTGTTAGTTGCTCAGTTTTGTTAGTTGGCGTCAGTTATGTTGGTGGTCCGATTTGTAGTTGGGCATTTTGTTAGTTGGGTTGGTTTTGTTAGTGGAGTCGTTTGTTAGTTGTAAAATTGATCATCCTCCAAGGTACCAAGAATGTTAGTTAATGGGGGAAAAAGGAAAAAAAAAAATAGGTTTATTTGGTTGGTTTGTTTGTTAGTGTATAAAAATTATTCTTCTTAAACAACCAAATGTTAGATGTGGGGAAGTTTAGGTTTTTGTTGGTACAGTGGTGGCCCTAATTGTTAGAACACTTGTCCTATTTAAGAGGTTCAGTTTTTTTATTGAATTGTCCCTTACACAATACCCATTAAAAACGAAACTATTTGGTATTACCTGCGATTGGAAGGAATCTTCTGGGAACATTGAAAGTGATGGACTGGCCCCTCTCAACGTCCATCGAGCAGATTGTGGGGCGGTTGGAACATGAACTGGGAAAAGATGATGTACATTAAAGGAAAAGCCTTGGTTTGACGTTGCAGACGTCAGGGATAACATGAGTGTTGTCGTGCTCGGAAATATATTGACACTGTGTCAGAGCGATATATTAAAGTGGAACTATTAAAAGTGGATAACAAAACAGTTAAGACGCACTTCATCTGATATACAGTATGTTGTGGCTCAGAGCAACCATCTGCATGTTTCATGACCATTATGAATTAAATCATGGCAAAAAAAAGATCAGTGTTTTTCAGATCTGTCAGGTGATCTAACAGTTTTTGGCCACGCACTGTATGTTGTTTTGTTACGAATAACTATAAAATTGGTCACCCTCAAAGAAACCAAAATGTTCGGTGATGGAGAAAGGACTAGTTAATTACTGAATAAAAATTAATTCCCTTGAGTCATAATTTTAGATGATGGGGAAAGATTTGGTTAGTTAGTTCTGGATAGTGCCTATATAAGATTGTATTAGGCATAAATCTATTACAGAGTGTATGCCGAAAAAATCAAATCAAATAAAATTCCCCAAAATATGTACAATGATTCCTCCTCAAATAATTTAGGTATGGGAAAAGGTTTTGAACACAAAAGTTTCCATGAGAAACAATATTCTTGTTAGCATAAAACCATCCCCATTAGAACACATATGTCTGTGCGATGCTTTCCGCATGATGCACTCCTACATTCTAATTATCATGTGTGTAAACTTCTCATTCCCAAAGATCATATACACACACACACACACACACACACACACACACACACACACACACACACACACACACACACACACTAAATCATAAGTGTGTTGCCATAATTATGAAATGAGCCTGTCAAAAAAATGTCAGGCCAGACCCGTACATCTGCTTTCGTAGTTGTGGCTTCCTAATGTGCAAAAACCAAAGTGTACTGTTGAACAACACACACACAAATGATACTTGAACAAAGAGAAGTCATCTGTTAAAGGTGTTGTGTATCTGTTAATAACCTGTAAAACGTGAATAGAACACACACAGATGTTGGGATTCCTGAGTGTCTGAATCTGAAAGGGCAGATGAGTGGAGAGATGTTCTGGAGCTTTGCATGCCGAGATGACTTTTTCAGACCTGGGTTAAGTGTTCCTGTTGTTCATTGCATACCTTTTGCTTTGATGTGTCATAATTGATTTTAATTCCTAGCAAATTGGTTCCCTTTGTGTCTCCAGAAAAAAATTAAGGACAGAATTTTTGTTGTTTTAAACCGGTTGTGGTACTAGATTATAAAGCTGTTAGGTATAGTTAAGAGGAAGCAATTAAAGGACTGACAGAATGGAAAGAATCCTTGTCTTGTAAAGAATATTGGCGTGGTTTATGAGCTGTCAGTAGAGGTGAGAGGTTATTTATCTGAGAATAAGGTGTTGTCAGTGCTAGGTGCGTGTTAATGAAGTAACTCAGACAGGACCCTGACGTGTGTGCTTGTATTTTGAGCTATCTGACGGGAGACCAGTTTTCCAGTGAGTCGTGTCTGGAGGCGCGTACGCACGCTGTCTGCGGATGGGCTGCAGATGCATCGAGTGGTGTGAGTCTCAACGCGAGCACTCAGCCCAGCATTTATTAAAGGGGTCATATGATGCGATTTTAATTTTTCCCTTTTTTCTTTGGAGTGGTACCAGCTCTTGGTGCATAAAGAAGATCTGTAAAGTTGCAAGGGACTAAAGTCTCAAATCCAAAGAGATATCTTATAAAAGGTTGAGACAGTCCATGCCCCCCTAAAACGGCTCGTTTCTAACACGCACCTAAATATCTAAGTCAGTATGTGGGAAGATTTGCATAACGCCGCCCAAATGTTCACGCAAAGAAAGAAGGTGTAACATTTATTTTCTCTGTGCCGCAGCCACCATGTCGTGGAGACACTGTTTTCTTGTGAACAGCGAATATACTTTGTTTTCCAAAGAGGACATGACTTTAGACATCCGTGGTGTAAGTTGTATTTACAACAACTGTTCCAGAAACAGTTCAGCAAATGTATTCAGATGTGTGGCAACGCACATTTATGGAGGACTTGTTTCCTGATCCTGGGAGAGTAGACCTAAAATGTTCTGTTCTGATTCACAGTCGTAAGTACTTGAGATGCTTTATAGGATTTGCCACTGCAAGATACCTCGGAACCACCAGTTCTGAGCAGCGGTTAATCAATTCCAGTCCTCGCGCCCAAATGCGGCCCGTTGACATTTGTTATGTTTATTTATGGCTTAAGATATGTTATTAACGTCAGTGCCCTGAGACTGTGGACATACAGGAATTCTGCCATCTTCCAGTTCGAAAGCGAAGTATTGTCCATTAAGCGTGCATTGAAGTCGTTGCGAGATGTGAATTTAAATTGTATTTATTACAGAGGTATATGATTTCAACTTATCCGTGTGTAAGACGTTATTGCAGTGCGATCTGTGAATGAATGTCAGAAGTGAGTAAAACTTCACACAGAGTTCCCTGGCTAGGGAGTAGGGGAAATGAACATTGTGTCAGGGGACCATGTCAATGGCGACACAGTTCATGCAAGGAGCTCACTTCTCCTGAACTTGTAGACGGCTACGTGAATTATCTGACGGCCTTGCGTTAGTGATCTGACGCGAGCAAAAGAAGAGAATCACTATCTGAAATCGGTGGTGTTAAACATGGAGCGATATCATAAGATATGCTGACGGGGTGGCGCAGGGGACTGGAATTGAGAAAACCGCTGGTGAAGAGTAGCGCTTGTTGTTTGTCATGTTTCTCCGATCTACAAATGCCAGACATGGTTTTATGTTTACGTGGCGGCATTTTGCAACACATGAAAAGACAGTATACCGTCATATAATATGCTAAACTTATGTTTCCAAGGAGGCAACAATGGCTGTTGGTAATGAGTTTATTGTTTAGTTCTCGTCCGCGGTGTTCTGACCGGGACCGCATCACAGTATGTACAAGGAAGCGTAACATTTCGGCAATGCTTGAGGTATTCGGCCAATCACACAGCACTAAAGCACTGGATCGCTGGCAATCAGAGCACACCTCGCTTTTCAGAGACCCGAGAGAGGTTTGTGAAAAACTATGCGTTTCAGAAGGGCGGGGCATAGAGGGAGAAACTATAATGACAGTATGTGGAAAATAATGTTTTTTTGAACCAACCACATAAACACATTTTTATTACACCAAAACACAAAATAATGTCTTTTTAGCAGCATCATATGACCCCTTTAATGTTGCACACTGCTGTTGTGAATGCTTTAAATATTTATGTTTTTTTTTTTAATCTGAAACTAACATACTAATAATAAAAGCTATTTTGTACTGAGCAACATATCTTACAGTAGTTCTCTTTGCACCATTCCTTTCCCGTAGTAAAACTAGCAGACTACCCTCTATACCTGTTTTTTACATTTTTTAAGTTGGGAAAAAATAAAATGCTACTTGCTGTTTTAGTTCTAGGTTCTGGAATAAACTGTTAAAAAATCTGGAATTTCAATACTTGCTAGTTTGGTTCATTGACATGTTGGTTTTTTTTTGGTTTGTTTGTTTGTTTGTTCCATTTGTTTGTTTCAGTATTTTTCTTCTGGTTTTTTTTTTAAAATACTTTAGTTTTTTTTTTGGTTTTATTTTTTCCTTTTCTTCCATTTGTTTTTTCTTTTGTTTTTTTGTTTTTTAATTAGTTTTTTTTATTTTTTTTTTTCTCCTTTGTTTGTTTTTTTGGTTTTGGTTTTTTCTTTTGTTTGTTTTTTTTTTTTTTTTTCCATTTGTTTTTTTCATCGTTTGTTTTTTTTGGTTTTTTTTTTTGTTCATTATTTGTTTTTTGGGTTTTGTTTTTTCCTGTTTTTTATTTCTTTGTTTTATTTATTTCGGGTGTGTTTTTTTTTTTCATTTTTTTTGGGTTTTGTTTCATGTGTTTGTTCCTGGCTTGTTTCTTTTTGGGAGTTTTTTTGTGGTGTGTTTTGTTTTATGGTTTTTTTCTTTTGGTTGTTTTCTTGTTTTGAATTTTTTTTTTTCTTTTCTTTTTTTTAATTTTTAAAATTAAAAAACCCCCCAAACAAGAACGGCAAAAAAAAATAGAAATGTATAAAAAATTTATTTTTTAACAATAATTTTTTAGAAGAGCTTAGACACGGCAGTCTCAGGGCCCCCAAGGTGTTGTTGTGTTCTGGCACTGGCTGTGATGTGTTTGTGTTTTTTTTGCAGGGACTGCTGGACGGGGCCCCGATGGGGTGCCTTTATCTACCCCGGGGCCCCCCCCTCACCACCAAGATCAAGTTCAGCGTTGCTTCAACCCTCAAAGAACATGCCTTTGTCACCTGAGTGGTGTGGGGTCTGACAGACCGTTCTCTGTGTGTTTGTGATGTTTTTTATTAGGGAATCTTCGATGTTTGGGTTTTCAATAGTCCTGTATTCCCCTTAAATTGTTTGCCGGCTTTCCCCCATCCTCCCGAGGACCACTGCATATTCCCAGAGAAACTGCCCCTTTTTTAAAAAAGTGTTTGGAGGTCTTGACAAAGCGGTGGGGCATCCCGCCGACGGTCCCCCCCGCCCAAACGCTCAAGAGGGGATCCTGATAAGGGAAGCCCCCTTGGGGTAATGACAGGAATCCTTTGTATGTTTTGCAAGATTTTTTCAAATAAACACCTGGATTGATGGTTTTACACAAAAAATTGCTAGGGGGAAAGGGTACGAGGGGGTCTCTCTTCAACCCCTACTCCAAAGACATCACAAACCCCCCAAGAACGGCATCCTTACCTGGAGGATCCCCTAACCACGTGAGTCACCTTGTGTAAATCTTCCTCAAATCTGATGGCAGATTTTTTAGGTCCGTGCATGTTCATTTCTCCTCACAGGAGGGATCCTCACTTCTTTGCCTCCCCGCAATAAGATTATTCTCTGAAAAGGTCAAGTATCGGGAAAGGGTAGGGGGAGCACAGAGAGGGGAGAAACCAGGAATAACAGCAATCTGCTAAACCTCACGCAGTTTTCGCATGCCATATTTTTAGCTTTTTACAAAGTGTTGGGGGTTGATCTCAAACTGAGGATTCATATGCTTTCGATTCATACCCAACATACAGATGCAAATATGTTTAAAAAGTGATCGCAACACAAAAGGCAAATTGGGTTCCATGCACACTTTTATTAAAACATGCATCCTCGTTAACAAAGCAGATGCTTTCCAACGTTAACAATGCTTATTTGCATTATACTAGATATGGCTGTTTCTTTTTACTATAAAAACTAAAGTACCTTTTTTGCAGACCATATTTTAAATTTCTTTAATCCTAACACAAAACCTCATTACTATTAAAAACAAAATTTAAAATTTATTGAGGGAAAAATTTGTTAATAGGAAATTTTGGTTTCCCTAAAGGTCCTTTAGGCCCAAAGTGCCTTTCGAAACATCATGTAGATGTACGTTTGCTGTTTTAAAAATTTAATTTAACACAGTCCCAAAAAACCCCCCATTTGGGGGTTTAAGGCCAAAACTTCCTGTGAGCTTTGATTTAGTTAAATTAATTGGGGGGGTGTAGTGTTATAAACTTTTACCTTTTATTTAAAGTTTGAAGCTCTTCTGCTCTAAAGGCGCATTATTTATTTGCTCAAATACAAAATTTTTTTAGCTCTTTACCCCATCTTAGTGTCACAGTTTCAAAATCTTCTGTTAAAAAAATTTTAAAAGCACATTCCAACCCTGAAAAAAATAAAACAATTTTTGTTCAAGGAATTGGACATAAAGACTGGAAATGAGCTTCTCCAGAAAAAAATTGGTTTTTAAAAGAAAAAAAATTATTGTAATTTTTAAATTGCGATAATGCGTTCAAATAAAATTTTTTGTTTCAAAATTTTTCTGTTGTCTGTTTTTTTTATGGTTTATTATAAATCACAAACCAGCAGTTTATATTTCGAAAAAATTTTATTTTTTAATTAAATAATTTTGAATACAATTTTTTTAAATAACATGAGCTTGAAAAACATGTAAAATTTTTCAAAATACACTGTGTGTTTTTAAAAAAATAATATACAATACCCACAATTTAATGTCAAAAAAAAAACTTTTTTTTGGATGCGAAAAACCTTTGCAGACAATTAAATAAAAACCATTATTCAAATTGAAATAATTTTCAAAATTTTTCATTTTTTTGGCTGTTTTTTTTGATCAAAAAAGCACCTTGAACTTCAAAAAACTTTAAAATCCTACGATCCCAAGTGTTGAGGGGCAGGGGTAGCTCTTAAAACGCCCCCTGCCCTGACTTTCAGACGGACGCCCCCTCTCTCTAGAAAAGGGAAATTTTTATTTATAAACACATTTCATCCAAGGAAATTCAGGGGGTTTTAATAAAGGAAAAACACCCAAAAAAAAAAATCCCCAAAAACATTTTAAAATAATTTAAAAACAGTTAAAAATAAAAATGATAACTAAAATACAGTGAAATCTTCTACGTAGCAAAGAGCTCTTCGGAAAAACACACTTAACAAGGGTTTTTGAGTCTGGATTTAAATGTGGCTGGTTTTAGCAATCTGATCTCTTCGGAAGCTGATTCCAACGACTCCCCCTTAAATCTGTAAGGGCTGGACCATGTGCTGGAATTTGGTTAAAGGGGAACTGGAGCGGGGGCGTGAGGGGGCGTCAGATCGCCGAGCGTTGCTGTGGGAGTACGCCTGGAGCCGGGCCGCCGACGGATCCTTCCTGGTGGGGAAGCAGCCTTCGGGGGAGACTCACCCTCCTTCGGGAACTCCAACTGCTTTCCACCCGGAAACCTACACGATTTTAAATCTTTTTAAAAACAAATATAATTTAAATGATGAAAAATTTTTCAGCCGTAATATTTCTCACCATAAAAAAGCCTAGAGCTACAGGGTTAAAAAAAATTATCTATTTCCTTTTTGGCTGTGATTTTAAAGGGGTTGGGGGCTGGTTCGGTTTCCCTGCTCAGGGGGAGGGGTCGGGTTCAGCACTGCGGATTATCTGGGCAGGGGGCCCGGGCCCCCCCCAAGTTCTACCGCGGAAAACCCTGGTGTTCACACGCTGTTCGCGCTCCCACAACCGGGGTCCCCTGCCTGCAACGAGTTTGAAAAGCGACCGAGCCAGGCCACAGCCCAACGCCCCGGGAAGAAAGAGGAGCCCCACGTCCACACTGAGACCCAAACAATTACTTTAAAATTTTACGACCTTTAACCCAAACCCATTAAAAATAAAAGGCAATAGAGCATAAAAAGAGCAAAAAAATCAAGTGCATAAAAGTCTCAGTTAGCCACGCAGTACACGTAGCCATTTATATTTCGTATTGAGGCTTCGGTTCGGCCCATAACAACAAATGATTTGTTGAACTAACCCTTTTATTTTTGGAAAAAAAAGGCTTAAAGTGTGTGTCACTGCGCTCAACAAACAACTTTTTAACTTGAAATAAAAAACATCTCTGCTTTTTTCTTTTGTGCTATTTTGCCTCGCGCTTTTTTAAAACTCGTATAAAGCAGAAAATTTTCTGACAGAATAATGATCAGGGTTTTGGAGGCCCCCTAAAAGCCCAAGGCCCTTCATTTACCTCTAACCGATTCAGCACCCTTTAATTTTGTGTCTTAGACGTTTGCCTCACTAATGGTGTTTTCCCTACCGCAAAATCTGCGCTCGTGCCACTGCTTTGGGGCGGCAAATTTAGAAAAGCTCCCTCTAAAAACCATTTTCACCCTCGTGCCTTCATCATTTTTTTTTCCCGCGAGGGTTTGTCCTCGATATTTGCATAAGGAGGAGGCCAAACTTTTTGCGCTCCAGGGGTTTTTTTCTGCAACTCAATTTCCTGGAATAAATTGAAACCGCTCGCTCCGCGCCAGTGGAAAAATATGGAAAAACAAATGGAAAATTTCATAAAAATTTTAAAAACGATATTAAAAAAAAAACAATTTAAAAGTTCAAAACTATAATGACTTTTTACGTTACCTTCTGCAGTAAAAATTTAGACTCCCCTACCTTTTGTGTTGTTTTCGTGCGGTTATCACGCACTCTGTCCCCAGTCGGGGGGGGAAAACACTGTGAAGTCCCGCGTGACGGGGCTTTCCTCGTTAGGAAGAGAACGAAAAAACCCCTTTTCGCCATTTCCCCCGGGAGATCCAGGCTCCCGCTCCGTTTTACTGTTCTTGTCTCTGCAGCTTTTTCTCATCTCTTCTTCTCTCTCGGGCGGGGGGAAAAGATAAACCTCCCCGCTGCCAGGAGGGACAGACGGGGGTTCGGGGGCCCCTCAGAGTTTGACGTTTAGTAGATTTAATCATTTAAAAAGGAAGCATCACTGTACCTAAGATGAAGCTGCGCTACCCATCAAGAAAAAACCTAAAAGATGGCCTGCTGTGAGTCCCCTGCAAAACATCCGTGCAAAAAGGGGAAATTTGGAAAGAAAAAAATCTGCCACCTTCTCCCCTAAAAACTATAAAAAAATATTTTAAAAGGGACAAAAGAGCTTGAAAAACCAAACCCTTGGACTTCCTTTGAGGAAAAAAAAGCATTTACACATTCCAAAAATCTTTTTTATCTTCCTCAAAGAAAAAATGTCTTTTTGTGTGAAAATGAGAACAATGCAAAATTTTTGAGTGAACTGTCTTTTTAAGGATTTTGACAAATCACAAAGGCAAATTAGAAATTTTTAAAAAAGCACTCACGGTAAAACAGCCCCATTAGAACTACTGCAACTATTAATATTTAGTCATGTGGAATGGGTCCCTGAAAAAATCATGCTGTAAGAAAAAATTTTTATGCGAACAATTACAAAAAAAAAAAAGGCTCTTTTTGACATTTTCTAGAGTTGGACTAAATCTAAAATCCGAAAGTTAGTCAGCTAATCGACCTTTAAAGGTTTTTCCTGATTGTCATTTGTGTGATTCAGACATTTTGGCACATAGTAATTTTTTATGTGTTTGTTTTGTTGTTTTGTTTAATTAAAAAAAAATAATTTGTACTCCCAAAAAATTAAAGTTCTTACTTTTGGGGTTTTAAGACAAATTCGAGCTATCCCAAATTTAAAAAAAATTTATTTTGATGATTTTAAAAATTTTTTTAAAGAATTTAAATTTTAAGTTTTTTTTAAATAGTAAAAAAAAAAAAGATAAAAAATTTAAGAATTTTTTTGGACTAAAATATAGAAAAAAGAAAAAAGCAAAAAAATAAAAAAATGACTTTAAATTTAATTTTTATTCGTAATTTTTTGTGAATCGTCCTCAGCCAGTGCTTGGATTTATTTTGAGAGTCCGACACATTGAACCCAAGAAAAATTTGTCATTTTTTTAAAGTCTAGAAAAGTGACTCCTTTCCCTTACAGTTTTTTGGAAAACCGTTTTTGTGACCCTTGTGAAATCCGGCTAAGTCTAAAAACCATTATGAATAAAAAGGGCATTAAATTTTGATTTTACCATAATTTCACTATTTTTCGTTTTACATGGGCCCTTTGTCATGTTAAAGATATGAGGTTACATTTCCCTCTTTTTTATGAAGGTGATTTTAGGTAGAAAAAGTAAGATCTGTTATTATTGTGGTTTTGGTTTAAAATGCCCTTTTATTGTTAGTTATACCTTACGTCAGTGGGTTTTTTTAGTGGCCTGATTCTCTTTTGGTCGTACAGGACCTGATTTTGGATCTCTTAGAGGGGCCCAACCCCGATTTTATGTGGAAACCAATCAAACCAAATTTAATTAAACCCCTGGTCTCCTGAGTACGTGGTTTCTGGGCTGTTGGGTTTAGTGAGACGGTCCGTGTGTGTGTTGTGACAGTGCACAGACACCCGTATGAATACAAAAGCCCCCGGGGGTGATGAACTGCCTTTGTAAAAAAGCCATCATCAGAACTGGGGCAAACAGGAGGGGGGCTGGTGAGTACGACACCTCAATTTCAGCTGCAAAATTCATGTGAAAAATAAAAAAAATATTGGGGTGTAAGTACCAAAAAGGTTTGGCGGGGTTGGTATGATTTCGGTCGCAGGGGGAAACTAAGCTTTTTATG
Organism: Cyprinus carpio; assembly: GCF_018340385.1. Taxonomy (NCBI): domain Eukaryota; kingdom Metazoa; phylum Chordata; class Actinopteri; order Cypriniformes; family Cyprinidae; genus Cyprinus; species Cyprinus carpio. Next base: position 8,497,478 of record NC_056594.1, on the reverse strand, counting down.
GTTTATGAACAAGTTTCTCTTTCTTTAAAAAACTTTAGTTATAGTTAAAATTTTCTTGTGAAAAAAACTACCTCACTTACTTAAACTATAGGACCCTTTTTCTTAGGGCTAACAACTTTAAACCCAAAATTTAAATTTATTACTTTTTTTTTAAAAAGGGTACTTTGACATATTGTGACCCTCAATTAGTGCTTTTTAGTGTGCACCCGAGGTCGATTGACTTGCCCCAGAAACTACAGCAGATTTAATCGTATCAAGAAAACACATTGCGTGAGCGTCGTTTGTGACAATTTACAGGAGGTTTAGCTTAAATTTGGGGAAAAGTTTTATCACTACAATAGCTACAAAATAAAGGAATATAGTGCTAAACTGGCTCTCAAATCAAAATACAAAATGAAGAGGCTCTAAAACTCTAAAATACAGAATGCAAAAAGAGGCCCACAATTTGACAGGGGAAATAAAATTTTAAACAAGTACCTAAATAAAAAAAAATTAACTAAACTAAAAACAAGTGACTCTACCTGAGACTGTGGGTTTAGTCCACTCTGCCCCACAACGATAAATTTTATCTTCAAACATCGTTGATGCTATGAACCATGAATCCCGTCGGAACAATATCATTGAAATTAGGAGGAACGTTCCTGTTTGCATAAATCTGATAAAATTCCCCATGGGGATTACCCTTCATTTTTACGTTCGTATTGTAACCCCGATTTTAAAAAGAGAAAATAAATCTGTCCACATAAAGCACAGTTTTTTATACAGTCCACGGAGCAAGCACAAAAAAATTTAAAATTTTTTTTGAAAACTGGTGGAAAAATTGGAGGGGTTTTTCAAGAGTTAAGGGGAAAATAAATTGAATAAATAAAATTATATGAAAGTACCAGGCATTTTTTTTTATCTTTGATTGTGTTTCCAAAAAAGTAGTGATTTACCCCAATGTGCTTTGTGCCGGAGGTTATGGGGAAAAACTGAATCTGCGCTCCCTACGCCACCTTTGTCAGAGAGTGGATTTAAGAGATCAATTCACTTCAGCTTGTGTGCAGTTTCTGTTGGACTAAAAACGACTGAATTTGCATGGGCCCTTTGTAAACTTTTACCGGTTTTATGAAAATCAAGCTTATATGGATTCTAACATTTTAAACAATTTAAAAAACTGAATATTTTTGGAGCGATAAAATACTATATTCATTTTTGTCAATAATCATTTTACCCTTTCTTTATTTAAAGACTAAAATTTGGGTTTACCATTTTATGAAACCTTTTCAAAGTTTTTTTGAAAATTTCATCGTTCATTTAAAAGATCAAAATCTTGTTAATGTTTTTTTTTTATGTGTGGTTTGGGGTGTTTTAACAAAAAAAAATCATTTATTTGTTGTTTGGTTCTTTAAATATAAAATTTGTGAAATTTTTAGTTTAGTCTTTTTTAACATTTAGACATTTTAAACCTACCTGATAATACATCATGATAATTTTGGTCACTAAATTGCTAAGAAAAAATTTTATACCATTACATCCTAATTAAAAAAATTTTATTTCATTTACATTTAGTCATTTGCGACGCTTTATCCAAACGCTTCAAAAGAGGCAATGGAACAATCAAAAAAAAACAAAAAGCAATGAATGCAATGTTAAACATCTCAGTTAATTAACGCTACATAGCAAGGGGTTTTTTTTAAAAATATAAAAATAAAAAAAAAACAAAAATAAAAAAAAAAGAGAAGCTAGTGTTGAGGCTTTTTGCTTTTGAATGTACTAAAGAAAAGAAAACAATAGAAAACAAAATTTTAGAAAGCAGTGTTTTTTTTTTAAGAAAAAAAAGCAGCAAAAGAAAGAGTTCAAAAGTTTTAAAAAAGGCAATTAATTTTTTTTAAAAATAGAAATTCAAAAGGGGGTTAGAGTTTGAGGGTCAATAAAAAATGGAAATATGGTTTTGCCGATTTTTGAAGATTTCTAAGGGGTTGTCAGGTCTTTCCACCAGGAGGGGAACAGTTAATTTAAAATTTGAAAATGACTTTTTGGGTTTTTTGGATGGGACATCAAACGTGTCACTTTCAGAAAGCAAACTTCTAGATGCACTTAAGTTTTGGTATGAATTTAGGTAAAAGGGGGGGGAGGGTTTGAAAGGTTTTATAGAACGGGTTTGGGAAAACCAGGCAAGAGAGCATTGCAGTTAACAGGGGTTGTGCGCGTTCTGAAAGAGGGCCGATCTTCTTGATGTTAAAAAAGGGGGACGTTTTAGCAAAGTGGCTGGAAATTAGCGATCATAACTAACTCCAAGGTTTCTGGGTGTTTTTGAAGGAGTTATGGTTTTATGTGCCAAATGGATGGTGAAAAATTGTGAGAAAAAATGTGTTTTTCCCGAACCACGCAGTTCTGTCTTGGGAAGGTTAGTTAAGGGATGGCCTTCATCCCGCAAAAATGGCTGGATGCGAGGGACCGATATCTCAGGTGGAAAGAGAGGTGATTGTACAGCAATTGAGTTTTATGAAAAGCCATGTTTCGAATGACAGAATCTAGTTGCCAGTAGACAGAGAAGAAAGTGGGGCCAAAAACGAGCCCTAGGCCCCAGTAGTTTGTGTTACACTTGGGGCACCTCCCTCTCCAGATACTTTAAAGGACCTATCTGATAGGGAAACTAAAACCCCCCTGGGTGTGGTTCCTGAGTGCCCTGCCAATAGGGTTACAGAAAGGGTCTGGGGTTAACTGTGTCAAAAACGGCGGACAATCCCCGTAAGAATTTTTGGAAAATTTGGGTCCCCTCTTCCAGTCTTAGGCTTCAACAACTGAGAGCAAGGAGTTTGGTTTAATGTTTTTTCTGAAGCCAATGGTTTCTGCGGGGAGGTTTTTCTTTGAGGAAAACAAGACTTGGTTTAAAAAGTTCAATGTTTTTTTCAATG
>NC_056594.1:8449578-8489578 GCF_018340385.1 Cyprinus carpio | reverse complement strand
ATATGACTGATTGTCTGTTCTCCATCTTGTAATTAATGTGATCAAAGTATCATCAAACTGTATGCAGTTTTTCCTAAGAATGTTTTTTTTGCTTTGACACACGTACTGTATGACAGTGTTTATGACTCTATTTATTTGTTCTCCATCAGCTTGAGGAGGGTAAAATGATGGAAAGAAGAAAGAAGGATGCTCTAGAGCTGTCAGACCTGGTTCATCTACTGCCGACCAGTTCCTTTTGATGAAGACAGTAAGATATCCCACAGTTTTTAAAACTCAAACTCACACTGATCCCTCAAACACATTTGATTATCACCAACTCCATTCAAATCGTGTATTTACCAGAATGATTATCATAACTAAAACTAAAAACACACACACCCCCCAAAACTCTGTGAAAAAAAAAAAAAAAAAACATGAACTAAATGTAAAAAAAACATTATATATGTGATATTACTAAACAAATGAGAGAAAGGTGAAGTACTAAAGTAAATTAAATCTAAAAAATGTACCAAATGTGTCTAAAAATGTAAAGAAATCTGCACACATTTAAAAATAAATGACAAAATTACTTATGCAACCCACAAGAGCATCCATTCGTCTTTGGAACACAATCTGAAGACGAACGGAGCTTTTACGGGGTTGGGAACGACATGGGGGTAAGTGATTATGACAGAATTTGTCATTTTGGGGGTGGAGTATCCCTTTTTAAAATGTGTCAGTTTATACCTGAGTCATCATAAAAATAATCATTCAGTACATTAGGGCTGATGTTTTAATAGCTTTGGATTTAAACTTAACACTTTCATTCGGGTTCAAGGGGGGTTACACAGTTAGTCTAGATGCTCTCTAAAGAACCTAATGGCCAAATAAACTGTATTATGATTTATAAATGCTGTGAAAAGTGTTTTACTTGATACTTGACCTAGACTTTATATAAAACTTGACCACTTTAATATAAAATCGGTACCAACTGTCATTACTCGATGGGTCATGACTTTCAGGACATTTTCCAAAATGTGAAAACTCGGGAGCACAGAGCAGTCATGAGTAGCACATGTATATATTTGTAGCAATAGCCAACGATTACAGTGTATGGGGTCAAAATGGATTGCTTTTTCTTTTATGCCAAAAAATCATTAGGATATTAAGTAAAAGATGTTCCATGAAGATATTTTGTGAATTTCCCTACCGTAAATATATCAAAACCTAATTTTTGATCAGTAGTATGCATGCTAAGAACTTTCGTTTGGACAACTTTAAAGATGATTTTTCATATTTTTGTTTTTTTTTTTTTTAAGATTATTTTTTTTTTTTTTTTTGCCCCCCTCAGATTCCAGAATTTTTCACAATAGTTACTATCTCATCCAAATATTGTCCTCCTACATTTAAACCATGCATCAGTTGGAAAGCTCATTTATTAAAGCTTTCAGACGATGCATAAATCTCAGTTTCAAAAATTGACCTTGTGACTGGTTTTGTGGTCCAGGGTCAAGAATGTCTTGAGTGCCTTACTACAACTGTTTTTTGTTTGTTAGTTTCATTCTCCCAGCGACATGCTCAGCTCAAAGTTAAATGAAATATATGGACGTGCTAAAGTGAGTTTCTCCCAACTAGCCGCAGCACCGTTTTCTCATGGTGCTCTATTGCTTTAACACGGGTTTTTCCCAACCCTGTTCCTGTAGACAGTACACATTCTGGGTGTCTCGTGTATGACCCATCGTATATATCAGGTATTGTAGTCTCAGTTAACACACTGATGATCAGGTGTGCTGGATTGGGGGAAGAGAGGCGGTGTGTGTCTCCAAGAACAGGGTTGGGAAACACTGCTTCAGTATGAACTGCCATGTAGCTCCTCAACACAAATGCTGCAAGCCTCTTCTGTCTCTCACAGAAAATCGGGACGGAGCGGGCCTGCTTCCGGGACATGTCCTCGTTTCCCGAGACCAAAGCGGAGAAGAAGTATGTGAACCGCATCAAAGGAAAGAAGTTCCTGCAGTACAACCGGCTGCAGCTCTCGCGGATCTACCCCGCGCGGTCAGCGCCTGGACTCGTCCAACTACGACCCGTTACCCATGTGGCTGTGTGGCAGTCAGCTGGTGGCCCTCAACTTCCAGACCGCAGGTGAGCACAGGCTCTCGCTGCGGAGACATATAAACAGTTGAGAAAAACTTCAGCCAGTAAGACCTTTTGCGTTCTCTCAACAATACAAGCAAAGTTCCTCTCAGTAAAGACACTTTGTAATTTTGTTTGTTCATGCAATGCTGATTGTGCCTATTTTGCTAGTAGAAAAAATTCTTGTCAAGCAATTTAAACAATAATACTGTTGTTGATGCCATTTTATATAAATTACCATATTACCGATTTTGTTTATTTATGGACAGGGGTTCCCCCCAGGGTTTTTATGTAGTTTCAAGAAAATGGCATTTTTTTTAGTATCTGAGAGGGTTTGATGGAGTTCTCTCGCTCCTGTCCTATTGTTTGCTCTGGTTCGTTTAACAGAGCGATGGTTTCTCTGCAGATAAGCCCATGCAGATGAATCAGGCACTCTTCATGCTGAACGGCAGGAGCGGTTACGTGCTGCAGCGTCCATCATGAGAGAAACGACACCTTCGGACCCGTTTGACCGGCACTCTCTGAGAGGAGTGGAGCCCATCACGCTCTGCATAGAGGTACACATGCATGCTGCACTACAGCAGACTACAGCCCAAGCGTTTCACCGGCGAATCAACTGACGAACGGTGCTTTTACATTACGATTGATCACCAAATTCATGCCTGCACGCTACTAGGTGGCGCTGACCAGCAATGCATTTTAATTTTACATCATCCACTGCTCGATATACAGCACATTAAAGTTAAGAATAAATAGAGTTTGGTTCTACACCAGAAACACAAACTATCTATATGCGTACAAGAAAACATCTTAAAATATAAATTTTAATACGTAAAATCTAGAGCGTGAAGCACACTGAATTATAACACTCACGCAATTGGAAGAAACGGACCGTGCTCTCCAAGATCACATGATTTAGGTGGAGAATTAATAGAAATTGTATTAAGAACATGTGAGAATAAATGTGTTCTCAGATACCGACGATAACAAGAACTCTCTTCTCTCTCGGGATACTCTTCTTCTGTGTTTGTTTACACGAGTTTTTGAAACGGCGCCACCGCTCTCACCTTTTTGTGCAACAGAAATAAATAAAAAATAAAAAATCTTTGCTTTTGTGCACCACGAATGATCGCGCCTGGTGTCAGTAGCCCCAGAGGGATCTGCAGTTTCGATTCAAAAAGCATCATCTCGCCAATTTTCGCGTTTAAGCATGAGGAAAGCCCTTTAACCCCATAAACTTAACAGCTACCTTACTAACTATTTATAAGCAGCTAAGTTTTAATGATGCAGAAGTGAAAGTGAAAGTGACGTGACATTCAGCCAAGTATGGTGACTCAGAATTCGTGCTCTGTATTTAACCCCATCCGAAGTGCACACACACAGAGCAGTGACACCCACACACACACACACACGTGAACACACACCCGGAGCAGTGAGCAGCCATTTATTCTGCGGCGCCCGGGGAGCAGTTGGGGGTTCAGTGCCTTGCTCAAGGGCACCTCAGTCGTGGTATTGAAGGGGGACAGAGCGCGGTACATGCACTCCCCCCACCCACAATCCCTGCCGGCCCGAGACTCGAACTCACAACCCTTCGATTGGGAGTCCGACTCTCTAACCATTAGGCCATGACTTCCCGTTAGAAGTCATAGTTAATAGTTAGTAAATAGTGAGAATTATAAAGCGGAGGGTTCCGGTGCTTGATTCTGATTGGTTGAGCCGCGTTCGAAGCTGTTTTAAATTACGCTACAACAAAACACCTTTGTTTACTTCTGTGTGTTGCTCAGCAACCACTTTGTTGGAACCACAACTGTTTCTGAGGAACTACATTGTTTAGTGGAAAAATACTTTATTAATATCATTACACTGTATTTGCTCTGTTTTATCCTGTGAAACCTTACTACGTATATGGAATAACCGTTTTATAAAAGCAATAAACCACTGCTCCTTGGGGCTAGTTGCTTTATTAGACCTTATAATAATGCGTGGCCAAATCTTTAACAGTTATGCTTAATGTTGTCTTTTTGTATGTCAAATTTTATAAATGTTGTGTTTTAAATCATATTGTGTTAATGATATCATGTTGCCGAATGTTTTATTTGTATATGTGCCATGTAATATCTAATGCCAGCAGTAAATGTAGTTACAGCCAAAATCCACTGATTAAGACCTAAGAAGGTTAATTGGAGCAGAAAGATAAAGCCAAGGCATTAAATGTTGTATGCACTGCAAAAAAAAACAATAATAGGTCTTCTATAGTATTTCTGTTTTGTTTTCAAATAACAATTTCAAAGCGTCCTTAAATCAAGATACACTTACTTGACATGCAAAATGCAGCATATGAAGTCTTGTTTTCTGAGAAATTGAATTGAAGTTAGTTTATGCTTAATTTCTGTCAGGAGGCTGTTAAAATATTTGGTAACACTTTAGCATAGGGACCAATTCTCACTATTAATGCCTGTTATTAACACATTGGTTGTTTATTATTATTATTATTATATTATTTATAAAGCACTATATTCTGTATGAGCATATTCTACATCCCTAACTCTACACAATACCTAAACTTAACAACTACTGCAACTAATAAGCAGCAAGTAACAGCGAAACAAACTTGTTAACACGTGAGAATTAAGTGTGACTTAATGTTTCCCTTTACATTTTTCTGAGCCCATTGGCAGATATTTGTTCGGTTGGGTCTTAAATTCACCTTTGATGACTTCTTTTGTTCATTTTGATTCCTAAAAAATCACTAAAGATTCTAACGACTCAAATTCTAAAAAGATTCTGCGATGTGTTTTAGCAGCCAGAAGCCAAAACACACAGTGAAAGACTTGTGACAGTGTTTGGTCTGTGTTTCTGTTCGCCCGAAAGGAAACTGAAGGTTGGTGTGTTTTAAGGTTTGGGAGCGCGCCACCTGCCCAAACACGGTCGAGGTATCGTTTGCCCCCTCATCGAGATCGACGTGTGTGGAGCAGAATATTGACAACGCCAAGCAGAGGACTGACTCTGAAGGTGAGCTGCAATGAGCATTTGGCAAGTCTTTTGCAAACAACAACAGCACATAAGAACAAACAAACATTGTTAGGGGTCTCTAAAAGAGTTCCCTGTTTTGCTCTCAGCGGACAACGGTCCTGAAGCCCCACTGGCCCAGGAAACCCTTCAGATTCACCGTGTGCAATCCTTCCTTTGCCTTCCTGCGCTTCGTGGTCTATGAAATCGACATGTTCAACGACCAGAACTTTCTCGCCCAGGCAACGTTCCCATCACCCAACTGCCTCAAAACAGGTACGGCTCGCAGAAGAATGACCACTTTTGTGCTCTAAATAAATTGGGGTGTCCAGTCCTGCTCCTGGAGGGCCACTGTCTGGCACGACTGATCAAAATCGGGTCGAAATCGATATTAAATAGAGGCGGACAGTCGTATTTTCACTCTGCTTTAAAAGTACTTTTCAAGTGTCTGTAGTTTATCAGTGTTTTTCTTTAGAAAACCTTACTTCACAACATACCAAAGTATAATATTGTACTTTTAACTGCACTACATTTAATATTAAATATCATTTAATTAGTGCTGTCAAACAATTAAATCGCGATAATCGCACCCAAAATAAGTTTTTTTGTTTACATAATATTAGTATGTGTGTGGGCTGTTTGTTTAGTTTATATATATATATATATATTATATATATATCATATATATATAGATTTATATATCATATATATAATATATATATATATTATATAAAACAACATATTTTTCTTGGATGGATACATGCATGTGATTGTATTTATATATACATAATAAATATTCACAGTATACACACTATACTATGTAAACAAACTTATTTGGATGCGATTAATCGTTTGACAGCACTACATTTAAAACGTAATTACATTAGGAAATCTATTACTTTCTTACTTTTACTCAAGTAAAAGTAATTCAAAGATTTACAAGAAATTACTACATTTTTAATGTTCATACATATTAAAGGTAAAACAAACAAAACTTTTATGAAATGTAGTGCAGTAAAAAGTATGACATCATGATTCGGAATGTAGTGAAGTCAAGTTTTCCAATGAAAAACACTGATAAACTACAGATACTTTTTTTAAATTTACTTGAGTGAAAAAGTAAAAATACCCACACTACTGTCCATTCTATTAAATCATCTGGTTTAGCATGCTTTTACTTAATCGGTGAATGCAATTTAATTTAGATAATCATGCAGCCGAATATGCAGAGTTGCGGTGCGTCTGAAGTGTCATGCCGGACAGTGAAGAAACATGTCGGATGCAATGGATTGCAGCCAGAGACTTTTATTATATATAGATATGCAGCGTCTGTATTGATGGTAAATGTGTTGAAATTAAAAACAAAAAAAACAAAAAAAAATTGTCATGTACACTAAACCTACATTACATATACAAATATTATATTATATAACAAATCTGTTTTTGCAAATAAACTCTGCAACTCTGCAAAAAAAAAAAAAAAAAAATAACACTTTGCATTTTATGTAGAAAAGTTAAACTGCCATCTTCCTTGTTCCAACCAACAGTGATGCACCAGACGTCGTAATTATGACTTTTCAACTCGTAAATACGAACTTCCCAGGAGGACTTGAGCACACCATTTAGCTCTAGTCCTAATAAAACACACCTGAACTAGTCATCAGGTCTTTAGGATGAGGAGAAGAAAAAATAATGTCCCTAATGTCCGTCTGTAGGGGCTACACGGTCTGTCCCGCTGAAGAACAGCTACAGTGAGGATCTGGAGCTGGCGTCTCTGTTGGTGCACATGGACATCGTCAGAGGAAGGGTGGGCCTCATAGCTTGTAGAAACACTCTTTATTCATGGGGCTGATAGGCTGTATCCTAATGGCCTCCTGGGTTTCTCCTGCAGCATGAGAACGGGGAGATGCTGAGTCCGTTCTCGGCGCGGTTGGTGGGGCGATGGCCATGCAGGTGGGCCGGGAGCGGATGGGGGACACCAGCTCCGTCTCCTCCGTGTCCTCCATGTCCCCCCTGCCCTCGTCCCCGGGCCAGGCGCTGGGATACCGTGGGAGGGAGGGCTCGATCGAGGCCCGCTACCAGTCTCCGCTGGAGGACTTCAGAGTGCCACAGGAGGCGCTGTTGGACCACGAGAGCAGAAGGTACGCTTGGACTGAAGATGGTCAGTTGTCAAATTATATGGTGCATTAGGGCTGGGCGGTACATCGAGTTTGTACAATATATCGATATATTTCTATAAGCGATACGGTATGAGGCAATACCGTTAATATCGATATACAGTAGTTTGATATGAGCGCATCTGAAAATCTAGCGGAGGACACAGTCTGAGCTGCTGCATATTCGTTTTGTTATTTAGTTTTGTTATATTCGTATTAAGGTTTTTAATATTATGGTATTTTATAGTATGGTATGTTGTGGTATACTATATAGATATATTATGTAAAGAAATTCAAAGATAGGAATTTTTGCTCCTATCGCCCAGCCCTATGGCGCATGTTGTTGTCTTTAATTTAACAGAAGTTGTGACAGATCCTTTTATTTGTATTGTGCCATGCTTCTGAGTGTAACAGACTATTGAAAAAGGGAAAGATGTAGGGGGCTGGGACTTTGTTTAATGCATCAGTTTGTTGATTTGATTTTGAGAGGTGATAGCAAACTTGCAGCGGTGGAGTTTAAAGTGCCCCTATTATGGGTTATGAAAGGTTAATATTTTGGTTTTGGGAGTCCCCAACAACAGGTTGACATCCATGCAAGGTGAAAAAACACTTTCATTGTCTTATTATATGCATTTATTTTTACCTTATTTGCTGAACGACTCCTAAATGATTAATTTAACAATTCACTTTTTCGAACCCCTCCTTTGCATGACGCTAATCTGCGGTGATTGGTCTGATTGAATCATGCCTGTAATACCTTATAAAGCAGTGTTTGTGAGCAAAGTGCTGCTTTGTGTACAGCGTTTTTGGGGAAACCGCTATTTTTACCGCTCCAAAAGCAGGCACCTAGTGGCAAAAAATTAATCTGCATTTTCATTCAGACCAATGCAAAAAGACCAACAAGTGGGTGGGAAATATGCTGTTTCATGTTGACATCAGCATGAAATGGCTTGGGATTCATTTTAAAAACGACTCGTTTAAATGTTTCAGAGTCGACTCTTTCTTTTGAGAGACAAAAACTTCATACACGGTGCACTTTCAGATTTAAAACTTTGCAGGATGTTTTCATTCACTTAGAAATGCAAACATTTTTATTAGATTAGGAAAAAATTAAAGAATCGCCCTTTCTTAGTTAAACACATTGGAAATCAATTTTATATCACAAATATGCTGATTTCAGTAAGTAAGAACTGATATAGAAGTGATTTAAAGTGATTAAAATTATGAAGATTTTCTCACATATCCAAGATTATCATCACTGCATTACTGTCAAATTGAATGGTTAATTTAAAACAGGCCTATAACTGGCCAAAGTTTGAGATCATTGAGATCATCACTTTTTAGATTAGATTAGATTAGATTCAACTTTATTGTCATTGTACATGTAAGGTACAAGGCAACAAAATGCAGTTAGCATCTAACCAGAATTGCAATAAGCAGTAAGTACAGAATAGACAGTGTCTACAATATGTTACAAATGTACAATAATTATACAGATAAGGCAGTACTATGGACATAACTGTCAGCATGATATACAGATGGGTATACTATGAACATACTATACAGATGGATTATGTAATAAGTGTATGTACACTATAAGCAGAAACTATGAACATCATTTACTCTAGTGCAATGGACAGTAAAAAGTGCATAGAAATATTTCAGTGTGCAAAATGGATCATTCAGTATTCTGGATGAACAGACAGTAGTGCTAGTAATAAGTGAACTGTTTTTTGAGTTGTTTTTCACTGGGTACAGTGGTACCTGGTACTTTTTTCAGTACCACCTCGGTTGAGGTTCCAGGTGAACCGTACTGTTACCAAAACGTGACATGTAAACTTTGCTGATCACGGATTGGCCGGAGAGAATTGTCACTACCTGCGTCACTGACCTTGTGACACGTGACACAACAGAACCGCTAGATTTAAATCAACACAGCCAGCCAACGATCGAACACAACTGTTTTGAATAGGGCCTTTCACAACATTTAGTTCCAGAACTAAATGTACAGTACTAAAGTACTGGGACGATTTTGCGCAAACTATTTTCCAGTACCATTTAAAGGGTTGCATTCGCACCTAGAGTGTGTACTAGGAAGTGACCTAAGCCGGGAGAGCTTGATGGAGCGAAGCGGAATGAAAAAGTTTATCAGGAGTCATGGCAGTAGAGGAGGCACAACTATAATGACATGTAAATAATCCCGCCCACTCTAAAGCGATACTAAACTGCAGTGGAAACGCGAGCCAAGCCGTACCACGTAGTGGAAAAGCACCATAAATGAACGAATCGCATTTGTGCCAAACTCTTATTACAAAGCAAAAACAAACACACTCCTTCAATCCATGAACGTTTCTCTTAGTTAATGTACGCAGTCTCACAGTCTGAAGTGTCTGTCATCAACAGCAAATCAACACATGCTGTTGTGAATAATTAAGTGAAGCGTCTTCTCATAGGATAAGAACACGCAGTCTCATGAATAATTTAACAGACACCAACGCGTCATCGATGTACTATAGTCCTTTGCCACAACACAAATTGTGACGTCAACACAATTTAGATTTTAAACCCGGAAGATGAAAATAGCACAAAAAAAGCTTAAAATTAACCAGTTTTCTCCAACAATTAAGATTAACACATGTTATCATTGTCTCCTATGATGTTCACCTCTGTTAAAATACAGAAAAAAGTAGTCTGGGGTTTCATGACCCTTTAAGTATAAAAGTAGTGTCCTACCTTGGTTAAGGGCTAAGCTGTTTCCACCAGATATGGCATCAGAGCGAATAAATGAAATGAACTTATGCAGATCTACATGAATGACCCGTTTAATGTTCAGTACTGACTGGGGGTCATGGTGTTTCATTCACACAATGTGCTGTTCATTGGTCATGAATAACTTAATAGTATACCAACATTTACTAGACTGTGGGCTAGTTTTGACTAGTATTTTTCAGTGCTGATTTGAGTGGCGACACTTCCTGTAAAGCGTCTATTCATTTTTAACTGGAAATGTGCACACTGCTTTTCAGATGTATATTGAACTTTTCAGTGGCTATTCATTTCAGTGGCTCCTGTGAACTGCCAAGATACAGATAGCTTTGGGGCTCTCTGATCACTGTTTGGTTCATCTTATACCAATCTGCAGGTAGGGCTGAAACGATTAGTCGACATTATCGCTAACATCAACAAAAGAATTGTTGACAAATATTTTTGTTGTCGAGTTGTCATTTGATCCATTATGACCTAATGTAAGAGCCTGCAATAATGTGGTTTGACCAGTGTGGCGCTGTAGCGCAAGACTGTAATTCAGCTCTCCTGATGCAAATCAAGAGAAGACAACACTTCAGTTCAGAGCAAACGCAGCCGAACCTGAAACTGCTGAGCAGCGTTTGGGTAAATATGTAAATATATGCTGCATGCTTTCCTCTGAATAATGAAAAAAACAACAAGAGGTGTGAAAGCAGCAGTTAAAAACACATCTGATTACAGCGATGTGGATGTCTGCACGAGCTCTGCAGTTCAGTACTCCAGTAAAGTCCAGTCACGTCATTATATTACATTAGTATGCTATAGATCAGTGCTTATCAACTGGTTTGGCCATGGGACCCACATTTTTTCATGGTCATCATGGTCATATATGTATGTGTGTGTTTTTAAAAATAAATAAAAGCAAATATTCACAAAAATTGTTGACACACACACACACACACACACACACACAAGTAATGTACCCCTTTACTTAAAATACACATAAATTGTAAGAATATGACTAATACCGATGAATAAACAGCCTATAAGGTAAGGCTAATAAATAGCAGTCTCAAAACTAGTTTATATAATTAAGTTGGTATGAGCCACCACAGTTATTTAAACATGTACCAAAAAAAAAAACAAAGTGAAAATAACGTGCCATTTTTGGGTTATGGGAAACAACAGTTACCATGGTGAATACACAATACTAACATGAAATGTTGAAGGGATACTCCACCCCAAAATGAAAATTGTGATTAATCACTTACCCCCATATCACCTTATGCTGTGTATGCTCTTCTGTATCATCTGCCCCACAAGGATGTGCTGTTTCTTCGTGTATTTAGCTTTGATTTGAAAGAAAACAGCGCATCCTTGTGGTGCGGCTGATACAGAAGAGCATACACAGCATACAGTGATATGGAGAGACACAGAGGAGACCGTTGACAAAGGAATTGTTGAATAAAGTCTTTATTTTTGTTTTCTTCGCTTACAAAAAGTGTTCCCATCGCTTCATATAACCAGATTGCACGTCTGATGGCAGATGGAGTATTCTGACCATGACTTTCATACTTTCCCGGACCTTGACACTGTTATTTAATTGGCAGTCTATGGGACAGTCACAGGCCTCCCGGTTTTCATCCAAAATCTCTTTAATTTTGTTCAGAAGACGAATAGAGCTCTTACAGGTTTATAACGACATGGGGGTAACTGATTAATGACAAAATTTTCAATTTGGGGTGGAGTATCCCTTTAATGAAACATGGAATCTTCTCCTGAATAGAATGAATATCATACCTTCATTAAAAGTAACAAATTACTTTTGTGTTACTTTTTCTCATCTGGGCTGGGCTTGTTTGTTTGTTTTAATATAAAAAAAGTTCTATTTTTGTCTAATGTAAAAGCCCCTTCACACCAAAAGTGAAATGAAATACGCCTCAGGCTGAAGGGAAATGTAAATTCATTTCCACTTGGAATTGGAGAGCTGTCAATCAATACATGAGAAACCAAAGTACCTGGCAGTACTTCTTTAAAAAAGTAACTCAGATATTTTCCTGTAAATTTAAAAAAGTAATTTGTTACTTTACTAGTTACTTGCAAAAGTAACCTGATTACATAACTCAGTGTACTTGTAATTTGTTTTCCCCAACACTGCTGGTTGATAAGACCTGATCTCTTTGCACACATTTTGGTCTGTGAACCGCATCTCTGTGGAGGCTTGGTTATCAGCTTCAAATTGCATCAGAATCTCATTTTCTGAATGAGCAACACTTGTCTGCTCAATTTCCTGTCCTCTATCAGCATATATGTTTTGTGTTATTTGAAAGTAATTATTCAGCGTATTGTGATGCTCAACTATTAGTTTTCCTTATTTTCATACCAACAATAATGAAGGATGTATTAAAGATGTAACCTATTGCTTATTTTGTTAAAATTTCAACTACAAAATCTGAAATTCTATGACTACTGGTCCATTTTGCAGCTTATTCTGACCAAAAACCTATGAATTGCCTTTACTGTTTGACATTTAATGCTGATAAATCTGAAATCAATGTTACGACTAGAGATGTAGCGGTATGAACATTTCTTAAGATCATAGAGACCAAGATGATCACGGTTATCAGTAGTGACCAAGTATTGTTAAAATGTGCTGGAAACTTTCAAAAAGTACTAACACCAGTCATTTCACCAAGTTTTATATTTAAAATCAACCAAATAAAATGACTTACTCTCTGACAGCAGGTGGCGCTCGTGGAGCAGCAGAATTACAGCTGTTTCTCGTAACCTCCGTGCACCAAGCAGCATTGCGATTTAAACACTACTTTATTAGGTATTACATTGAGCGAAAATGAAAACAAAATGCCATTGAATCTTTCTGAAGACAGCTAGAACCTACAGAGGCACATCATTTCCGTGATCCCTGCCTTCAGAAGTACAGATTTCCTCCCTTAGCACTCTTTTAAAACCTCCCAGTTTCTGCCATGTTTTCACACAAAAATAAATTACTTTTTTGTGCTGTGCTCACGTGAGACTGTTACTGAAAACTGTGCTTTATGCTGGACAGTATTTATTCATCCACAGTGGTTTTGATGATACTTAAAATACGAAAAGGTAATTCTAACCGGGGGGAATTTTATCATGATTTATCATCAAAACCGGCAATCGTTACATCTCTAGTTACAACAATAGATTATTCCAAACTACCAATGTTCATAACTGTAGCTGGTATAATTCGGCGAGTTTTAGATGGTCTCTTCCTGTCTTGAGTGGCTGCTTCTCATCAAGCACAAGCTGCAGTGTGGACCGGATCTAATGCTGATGATCAGAAGTCAGGGTAAATGGGTTGAGCTCTTATGTGTGTGATGCTTCCTTTCTCTCGCAGGCTCCGCAGGGCTCGTGTCAGCGCCGACAACCGAGCGTAACCCGAGCGGCTCCTGAGCGTGCGACGGACGGATGGAGCGCGGACGCAAGGCCAGTGACAAGGGTCCCACAGAGCTGATGATGTCAAGGACTGCCGTCAAACCCGCTTCTGTGGAAATCGTCATCGCCAGCGTTTTCGGACAGATCTCCCTCTCTCTGCGACTCTCTCTCGCTCCGGGCCACGCGGGGCGTGAACGAACTGCGGCTCACAGACAGACATGAACAATTATGTGCTTAGCTACAATCTGAACCTGCGGCGGACGGGACGGGGGTGTTCTGATGCAGCGCGAGACTCGAGAACAAGGCCAATGTTTCAAAATTGAGTGGGGGCTGTATCTTTCATCACTTTGAATCTGATTCCAGGTTAACCTTTATGGAGTAATAATACTTTTTCTTTACTCTATCTCTCTGGCTTATATATATATAAATATATAAATGTGTGTGCGCCCCATTTTGCTGTCGGTTAGAAAAGCGTTGCAGCTGATCTGCTCTCAAAGAGCCTCTAACTCCAGATTTTTATTTCATTTCATGTTGATTTTTTTATTATTTAAACATGTTTCATAATGTTATTGTTTTTTTCTATACAAGTTAGTTTGAACATGAGGGCTTGGCCTTCCTAAATTGTTTCTCGCATTCTTGCGCTTTCTCTTTTCTCTGTCCGAGTTGATGGACTCAACTGTATGACACGTCCCAGGATGCTCTTGTGTTTTGTTTTTGTATTTTTCAGACAGGCAGGTGGCAGTATGGGAGATCTTATTGAAGCAGTCACGAGACGGAGCATCAGGAAGACATTCTTCGACCTTTATTTTTTATATTTTAATAAAGTTACGATGTTATCAAGTGACCAGAGAGCACATATTACGCTCCTTGTTTTATGTTTTGCCAGTCTGCAAGGGTGGACTTTAATTCACAGCTCAGGTGGGGTTTTCAGGCTACGGGAGCGCCAGAGACATGTATTTAGTTTACAGAACTTGGACCATCTCATTTCAGAACGTTTTATCCCTCTAACACCATTTCTGTGATTTATCGTATACTGTTCTTCCACATTTAAGCAACTGAGAAGTCTTGTTCCTGAAGGCTTTTTATTATGTTTTGTCTTATCAGATCAAAATAGGGAGGACATTTTATGTATGATTAAGTAGCGTGTTAACCATGTCTGTTTAAAGAAAGCCAAAGGTAGACTGTGCAGGTGGTTTATACAAAAAATTGGGACCAAAATAAGTCCGTCTCAGTTCATTGGGTTAGTAGAACACCCTGAGCATTGAATAATTCTGAAAATATTATGGATATGTTTTGTTTTTTCTTCTTCTGTGGACAGGAGAAAGGACATTTTGGTCAGTCTTTCTTTAGATGTATACCTTGTGCCAAGCTGTCATTTAGTTTTGTGTTATGCCCCCTAATATTGCCCTAATACAGATTGTCACTGATCGATAAACAGGCTAAGACTGCTAAACCTCAGTATTTTACACTTGATGTACAGGTAAAAACAAGGCCATATTTATTGTAGCTCTGGTAAGTTTCATGCAGTTCTCTTGTTTAGCCAGTAGAGGATGAGATGTTACCAAACTGCACACATACACATGCCATCTAGTTCTGAGAATCATTTTGTGTCTAACAGCCATATGAGAAGCCATTGTGATGATGTTACATTATTTTTACATCACTGATGCTTTACCTTGCTCTCCGTTTCACCATGGGGTCCAGGTGTGTTTTTATGGAGTAGGGTGACCATGGAGAACTTGTTTATCATTTTTCCCCCTTTTTTGCTTTGTGGCTGCTATGTTAGGGCAGTATTATCACAGTATTTATTTGGTTCTGTACATGACAACTCAGAGTCCGAAAGATGCTCCAGAATTTACTCCTCAATTTCTCCAGACCGGGCTTATACAGAAATGCTAACTAATTTGAAAATTGTAAAACAAGGGGCATTTTAATGGGCTGTGCAATTCAAGCAACCAGGTTGCGCCTTTAGATGCATGCATACACATTCTGTCATTCCTCTCTTTTTCTAGTGTATAGCAAATTGCATTATGCAATCTACACGGGGACACGGGGACCATAATCACTTCCTGAGCTTTGAGAGGAAAAGACGAGGCCAAAGTCCTTCAGATGGGAATTCACTCAAGTTCCCTTACATTTATTCCTAATTAGCCATTATTCCCTCAATTTGTTTTCAGTGTTAATCCCTTTCCTTGTACTTCTGTAGCCCTTCTCCAGTCTGTAAATGAGTTTCTACTGTTTCTCGCATCATCTTTCATGTGCCTTGGTGTATGTATACATATATACATCAACAAAAGATTCCCTGTTGGACATGTATGCCATTTTCTATGCTTTCTTGCCTCAGAGTTTTGTTACTAATGTTCTTATTTACAAACCAAGCCTTTTCTGTAATGTGCCTATGCTATATTGGAGAAAGTATACGTTTTAATTTTGCTTTCCATATGAAACATAATCAAGCCTGAGAATAAAGTACTAATTCAACAATGAAAAGGTGTTGTTTTTCTTTTCAAGTTGGAAAATTCATGACCATTTTTTAATTTAAATTTATTCCGCAAATAATATTTGTAAAAATCATTACAAGCCTAAGCGTTCACACTGGTGAATCTGTTTTGACACAAATAATAATGATTTTACTTTCAATGACATTTCAGGGGAAAAAAAAGTGCCGTGGTATTGATGCTCACCTACAGCATACAACTCAACCTCTCTGAGGTGCAATTATGTCAGTCATATTTTAAGAAATACAAAAGGGCTCAATGAGAGCTGTGCAGTTTGCGCTTTTGAACCACCATAAATCCCCTAAAAATGGTAATTCCTCCCCAGAAGAAAAATATAGGAAATACACATCCAAAATAAAGTTCTCCATGGACTTTAACTGGGGTCTATCACTTCACAAAGACAAAGGTCTGTTTTTCCCTCTATCCTATCCAAATAGAAAAAGCAGCTGGCTGATAATCCAAACCATGACTTGAACAATGGGAGAGCTGGTCACTCTGGAGAAAGAAAAAGGCAATATTCATTGGAGGAGAGTTTTTTTTGTTTTGTTTTTGCAGAGTTGTTCTCCAGTGCTCCTGTTAAAGTATAATCTGTCATGTGTTAAAAAAAAGCCTTCAATTAAAGGCCACATGTGCTGTAATCCCATGGGTTGGTATCGCTTCACATTCATTCATACATCCACTCTCCTCTTCAGTCAGACTCTGTGAAAAGAAACACAAGTATTAAAACACAAAAACAACCTCATACTGGAAACAATCTAAGGGCTGATCCCATCCTCAAATAAGCTATAAAGTAAATGGCTAAAATGGCTGAACATTAATCACCTTTAGTATTTGTTGATATCTCAACTACTGACTTCTTGGTTTGATCATTAGAGATTAGGCTGCTTCCTGACTGCTTCCACCTTTACAACTTCATGGTCTGGATGTTGTGATGCTGGAGCAGCTTCAGTTGGGGTTGCAGATGATGGTTTAGTCATCACACCTGCTGTGCTCTCAGAGTTCCTTTCCTCCAATAAAAGTGGCGTCTTATTTACAAACCACCGCCGGATTGATTCCTCACCTAACCCACTTGATTTGACAATCTCCTCCAACTTAGTCTCATCTAGTTTACCATGTTTGTCTAGGTGCTCCTTTAGGACACTAATGTTATCTTTCTGGAAGTCTTCCTCGTCTACCATGGTCTGGTAACTCTCAAGCCACTTGAGCTGGCCATTCTTCAGGACATAGCGGCAATCTCCAAACCAACGTACCACCTCTGGTCGCGGTAGGCCTGTTTTAGTTATCAGCTCATTGTACTGGGGACTACTCGGCCAGTGGGTGCGTGCAAAGACTTGCTTCAGCAGGTGGAGTTGTTCCGGTGTCTTCTTTCCTCGGTATGGGGAGGTCTGAGGAACAGCTGTCTGAGAGAGAGATTGTGCCACCTTGGTAGCCTCATTCAGTTGACTGCCCTCTGGCTCTCCTTTTCCATTAGATTCGGTAACTTTCAGCATTTTGAGATTGATTTTGATAGGGTTAACTTTCGGCTCACTACCGGTCTCATCCTTCTGTTTCTCCTCTTTGTCTTCTTGTGTTTCCTTGCAGGGAATCGTCAGCTTCATGGGTTTCCTCATTGCAGTTTTTTTCCTTGTTTATTCGATGCTCCTCTGCTTCTCCCACCAGATCATCTTCCCTTTCTGCCCCTCTCAGCTTCCTCTTTCTTCTTCTCTGCTGCTACCCTCCTCCGTCGCTCAGCAAACCAACCATGGATCTCACGGCGAGTCATCTTGGTTTCTATTCTTAACCGGTCAACTTCTTCACTCTGTGGATCTGGGTCCTGTGCAAAGCTGGCCTCCAAAGCACGAACCTGGTGGGGCTCTCGCTCTTTGTACCGTATCGCTGTGAAATCTGGTGATGGGGGGCGTGGAGGACGCCGTGTTGGAGTTGGTGGGGATGATGTCTGTGAGGGGCTGAGAGAGGTGACTGCTGGGGAGTTTTGGGCCTCTCTGGGGGTGTACAGTTTTCGGACAGGTCCACAGCAGCAGGAGTATCCAGTTGGGAAATGCTACCACTAGTAACAATTTGACCTCCGCCGCTTGACCTTGAACCTTTCAGATTCCGGAAGTGGTAGCGGCGGTCGCTGAACCATTTCCGTACTTCACGTACAGACAGACCAGTTAGGCTTATAAGTCGGTCTACTTCCTCCTGATTAGGAAACTGGCTAACAAGGAAGCTCTCCTTTAAGGCTGCCAGCTGTTCCTGCGACTTTTTGGTTTTGTTAAAGCTGGGGTCCAGGAAGTTAGTGGTGGGGAATATACGAGAGTTCATAGAGACAGGAGAGTCTGATTTACTTGGTACTGCGCTATCTGTTGTAGTCGTAGATGCAGAGGTTGTGGCTGGAGTGGTACTGGCAGTTGAAACAATGTCCTTGCTGTTAATGTTGGTTTTAGCCTCAGAACTGCCTTTACCCTCACTTTTCACAACGTTACCGTTGCTCTGAATGCAAGTGGCATTAATACCCGGTGTATTGACCTTAACTTTACTGTTGCTATTTGACTTAGCAGGGCTGCTGCTACCAATACTGATTACACTAGCCTGGCTACATAAGCTGCTTGTACTACTAATACTGCTTGAACCGCTGCCTGTACTAGCATTGCTGCTGCTGCTACTACTGCAATTTCCACTACTGCTGCTACCAACAGTGCCTAAAACCATGCTGATTCCTTTATCGGCCACCAGGGCTGCCGCGGGTCTGGCCTGCATCGTATGCTTTGCAGCAGCCTGAGGGTTTAGGTGTTACGGCTAATGCAACAGGGGGCACTGCTGACCTGAATTCCATTAGCCATCATCGGCTGGGGTGACAATCACCCCTCCTTGCCCAACAAGGCTACCTTGTAAGATATGAGGGATGCCAGTTGTGCCCAGAACTGTGATAGTTGGTTGAGTAGTGGTGTGGTGGGTGTGCCGTTGCTGTTGGCTGTTAGAGGGTGTGCTGCCTGTATGATGGTATTGAACATTTTTGAACTGCGGGCATCTTCTATTTCCTCTGGAGACCAGCTGATTCCTTGTTTCAGCCTCTGTGCTGTGAACCAGATCTTGATCTGCTCCTCGGGGTACTTTGTGACTACAGTAAGGTAGCAAAGCTCAGCCTTGGTTGGATAAGGGAACTTGCTAAAGGATGTCTTTAAGAAACTGCTATTGTCCATGGATGCATTGTAAGTAGGAATGCTGCTCAGGGGGACCATTACTTTTGGAAGATCTTAGTACTTGATGATGAGGATGCCGAAGAGGAGTGGGATGAGGAGACAGTGATTGGAGCAGAGTGTTGATTGAGACTTCTGTTCTGCACAACGGATATGACTTGTGTAACAGCTGTCTTCAGCATGGGCAAAGCCCCAGAGCCATTCACAATCTGTATGGCCGATGGCAGGGCAACTTTGCTGGCTGCTCCATTGTGTACAATATAGTGGGCACATGAGTGACCGTAACCTGCAGGAGAGTCACTTTTCTCCACCACTTTGGTAATAACGGGGGGAGGGTCATCAGTTGCAGGGTGGGAAACTACAATCCTTTTGGGTTCTGATTTACCCTTCAGCATTTTCATGATTGGTGTCTTGGTGATGGATATCTCATATTCTTTAGAGCTAAATGCTTTCACAAGGCTACCCGAAAAGACTCTGCTCTACTTTGATTCTATTGTCCTTCTTTTTGAGCTGAAGTGTGGTGTTTATTGTACTCGGATGGACACGGGCATTGTGCAGTGCCAAGCCCTCAAATTTTGCTGCACTAACCCCACAATCCACGCGCAAAAAACCAAGGGTCAATGCGGAAATCTGGGTGGTTGCCCACTGTAGACATGATCAAGGAAAAGATTTTAGGTCCTGGGTCTCAAAGTTACATGGCCTACAAGTGTAAATGGCGCCATCTTTATGGGTATCACCTGCTTCTTGCCCAGTGGGACTCATCCAAACTGTTGACTGCTTTTTCCACTTTCTTCCTCTGTAACAGAAAAAGCCCATGTCCTGGGTTTGAAGGGGGAAAGTCTGTCCAGCTCAAAGTCATCCTGCAGATGCATGGCTTTTACAGGAATCATGCATGGAACGGGTTGACTTCCTCTTGCTAGCCATGGTTCTGTCTACTTAGTCTCCAGTGAGAGTCCCTGATTAATTATGATGGTTATCCACTCTTATTGAACATCCAATGAGAACTTTTTGATGCACATTATCATCAATTCATTGAGTTATAAGTATTTAATGTTCCTTAATGGTTTTTCAGGCAGCAGATCGTCTGTAAAGAAAAAACAACACAGCTTTTGAGAACCACAGAATCAAGCTCAATTTAGTTACTATACTAAAATAACAAAAATAATGCCTATTGACCTTCTATCTTTAAACGTCTTTTTCACTTACAGTACAAAAGAGAAGAGCTGTTTTTTGTGTCTGTCTCTGATGACTGAGCTACTTTCAAAGAAGCTTTTTAAAGCCTCTCATTCTGTTTTGCCCCCGGAGCGTCCTCACACCCCCATGCCCTCTCAGGAAAAAACTTTAACTTTTGTTGTTTTAAGTGAATGACATACTATCAATCAAGCCACATGTGTATTTTTTCATACCACAAATGTGAGAAAACATACATTCCATAATAATGTTTCAACAGTGTATTCACTAAACAACAACACAGGGAAAAAAGCAACTGGAGTTAATTTCTGATTCAAATGACCTACTAGATGACCTACTAGACCCATTGCCTACTAGAAAGTAGAAATATAGGTCACTTTCAATTCACTAATCTTAGACTGCAGCAAGCAAACATACCCAGGAACAGGGCAGCACAATTTCTTTGTTGCAAGTTAACCCTTCAAATGATAGGGATTTTGGGGCCACAAATGGCAAAACATATGACAAGAAAGGACCACAACGATGGACAACAAGAACATGTGTTCCAATAAGAAGATACCGTCCCATGACCATTAACCAAGCTGAAAAGCAGCAGTACAGCTTTCTCCAATTCTACCATGTCACACAAGGGACACAGGAAAGGTTGGTCTGATAACATGGTCTGTGGTTAGCCCCTGCTGGTAGATGCTGTATTTACACCATCAGGATCCTAAAGTATTATTCTCCAGATGGCCATTATATATTAATCATATATTCTGACTACATCAGAATTTTGCAAGCCATATAGACCTATTTGGAGTAGACATCACAGTTACATCACTTGCAGCTGCATTGTGGGAGCAGAAAAACACTGGTAACAGGTGGAGGGAAATGGGTAAAACGCATAAAATAAAAGAAAAAATGTATTGTTGTGCCTTTGGAT
The DNA here is from genome assembly GCF_018340385.1 of Cyprinus carpio. Classification (NCBI taxonomy): domain Eukaryota; kingdom Metazoa; phylum Chordata; class Actinopteri; order Cypriniformes; family Cyprinidae; genus Cyprinus; species Cyprinus carpio. The sequence goes on along the minus strand of NC_056594.1, from coordinate 8,468,343 downwards.
GTCAGAATTGGAATGCAAATCATTTGTATAGAATACTGTACACGCCATTTGACACTAAACGCAAAAAAAAAAACAGACAAACTTTTGATAAAACCTCCTATGATTACTCTACTTTTAAAGCACAAATTTGATTTACACAATAGGTCTACATAATGTTCACATATTGCTGCCCCCTAAAGTTACAGTATAGTAAAATACTATTTAAACCTATAACATTTGTAACATTTACCTATCTATTTTATCTCACAGTTCTGACTTTTTTTCCCAAGCAAATACAAATTTAAATATCCTAGTTCGGACTTTAAAAACTCAACAATAGTGAGTTTGTCAATTTATGAGGAAAAAAGGCAGAAGTGTGAGATACAAACTCATAATTTCTGATCCGAGAGGAAAAGGGAGAATGACGAGTTGATTTTTCTTATCAGAATTGTGAGATATAACCTCACACTTTCTAAGAGATTAATTGCGAGAATAAAGTCAGAAATTTGAAATATCTACTCAAATGTACCTTTTTTTTTGTTATTCTTTTATTCCATGACTTTCATAGAATGCTATAGACATAGTAATTTTCTACCACCATATGCTCCGCCCACAAAAAAACATCATCACTGTTTGCAAACACAGAATTGGTCTATATAAATCACTATTTCTTTGTTATGGTTTAGATGATGTTTTTCCAGCGCCCAACTTTTGGAGGGCTCTTAAAGATGAGAAATCTACTTTTTTTTTCTCTGTCAGCTGCTGTTGATTTTATGAGCTGTACATGTTCTGGTGGCATTAGCCACGCTGGCATTGTCATGATATGATTTTCCTGCAGCTTCAGAGTGATTAGACACATTGCATTATGGATCAGATTAGGGTTGTGCCGATAGATGATAGTATCGTAGATGATAGATAGTATTATGGCTTATTTGTCCAGTCACATTTCTTTTTATAGTGTTGCGCATTATAACCAATTACGATTACATTGAGTTTATGAACGCAATGGCCAATCAGAGGTGTGCAAATGAGTCATCGCTGAAACACCAGAGTTTTGTTGCTTATTGTGCAAGTGTGCTGACTGAATTCAGCTCTCTCGTGAATTTCTTTCATCAGAAACAACAAAGTGCAGATGTACGTGCGATGTAAGTATAAGAGATAGCTTCACTGATTATAACAGGAGTGTTTTTTAAAAGTGCATATACTTGCGCTAGACTGAAGTCAGTGATGATGTTCTTTCCTAATGTAAATGTTCTTTGCTCGTTTTCTGTAGCTGGTGTTTGAATAAATAAGGAAATGTAAGCATTATAATTAGCAACATACAATTTTTTAATTAAATTGTGCTCAAGTTAAATACAAATTCATTCATATTAAAAATATTTTATGACCCTTATGCTACTTGACTAAAAATATATAATGTGCAGTTAACAGATTACACTAACATTAGGCTGCTTTTAGCCGTACCCTGGCCTGGAGTTGGTTCACTCTCCGGCTATGAAACTAAGTAAGTTAATAATTAAATAAATTTAATTTAATTAACACTGAGTGCGACACGAAAAAAAGCGATGCGCAATCGCAGACGAACGTTGCTTTTCCCACCAAGCGCGAAACGATTAATCGCCTTATACAAATTCACACTACACTGTAAACCCAAACAGTACTAATAACTTAGAAAGATTAAGAACACTGCAATTAAAGTCTGTTAAATCGATGATTCAACTTATAACATTTACATTTTCTGAACGAGGAATTCAGTTTTATTTTTGTGTGGCTTAACAGTTGAGTAAACTCAAAATTATTATTTTTAAGTTTACTGAGTGGGTAAAGTGACGTCAGGTCGTTGCTCTAATTGACGTTCAGAAGAATCCATCCAACATGGCGGAGACTCGCAAAGCGACCGGAGCAAACTTAATGGAACAACTTGTAAGTAAGTCAAAAACAACTGTGAAAATTTCTTATTTCTTTTTGAGTGTTGTAAGAATATCATGATAAATGAATGTTTAAATTTTTTGGGGAAATGCTGTTTTTACACAGCGCTGTAAAGCGTGGCATTTCACTAGTGCTTTTGAATGCTATTTTAGCATCACTGCTTATAGTTTAATGTTAACGATAAAGAAGGGCACTACTGTTAACGTTAGCCGGTATTTTTTCAGTAAACGCAGTCCTAATGTACGTTTTGAATGTCGCTACAGTTAACTGCGATGTTTTAGGGCTGCATTTGTCAAAAGCATCGTGAGCTAACATTAAGTCGATTGTTGAGACCATTTGGTGGCAAATGTTTCTACGATCATCTTAGCCATACAAAGCTTTTTTTGGGAAATGCCCTGGTAAATGTGATTTTTATTTGGTCTGTTTTTAAACAACTAGCTGCTAAGAGTATTAAACCAAAATTAGGTTAAAGCTAATACACAGACATGAATTTGCAATATATTAAATTTACAAAAGCAGTCTACAAACTTGTAGTAAACCTTTACAAACTTTCTTTAATTGCAGGCTGAGCTGGATGCTGAATACAAAAGAGTGAGCCTCAACACTTAAGGCCCCGATATACATCAAATGAAATTGAAGAACGAACTGATATGACGTCATTTCGAACAAAATCAGGCTGAAACGAAGTTTGTTTTGAATTCGTTTTGACAGTTCGAAACAGCTGACCAAAGCAAACTTTCTGGGGGAGTTTGTTTCGGCTCCTAAACACCTTTGAGATTCTATTGGTCCGTGGTGGTGACACAATCGGTGGGTGTGTTCTGAAACTCCACCTTCTTTGTTATGTTGTTTTTTGGATGTTACAATATATGTTATAAAAAGGTATAACAATTTATCCAGTTTAATATAATAAATGAACATTAATAAAAAATTCAAACTGACTCCACATCATGTTTTAAATGCTAAAGTTTTACCAGACTAGATGAGACCATTCACACTTCCCATAAAGGACTGATTATGGTTCTTTTGTACTGCAAACATGATACTTGACTCTGAACTGCTGCTAATCATTATTCTTTTGTCTATAATATTCTAACCATTGGTGCCCGTCTCACACCGAGATTGACTACACTTCTTCATTTCAAATTTGTTGTGTTCAGGGCATACACGCGAGCGTCGCAACATGTTTACATTAATCTACACCCGCCTCCAGCAGCGCAGGGGTGTTGGAATGTTCGGAAACAGTATACCGTTGCTCAGCCTTTTCAAACTTCTTTTTGCCCCCAAACGAAGAACGAAAATGAACTTCGTTTGAAGTATACAGGGGCCTTTAAGGTAACTTCTATTGAGTTGAAGAGCAAGTTGTGTGATGTGTCCTCACATAACTTGGCTTTCTCTTTTCTACATCCAATGCTGGTTATACACTCACTTGTGCGTGTTTGTGGTTTTCTAGGTTTGTGCTGAGTTTCACCATATTAGAGAAAGTGGCAGACACCAGCAAGATTTCACAGATGTTGCATGACATTCTAAGTGTTTGATCTTCAGGTGAGTGCAAATTCACAAACACTAACTATCTCCATCACTGTCTTCATTTTATATAAAATAAAGTTGGCCTGATTGTTTATTTTTTTTTTGTTTACATGATGTCAACATGAAAGGAGCCCTGCATGCTCTCCCAGTGTATGTGTGTGAGGAGAACTGTTCTTCAGGACATGAAATGTAAGTATTAAGTGCATTAATAGATCTGAAATAGAGTTGGGGAACTATGACGTCAGAACCAGGAATTCCTATGGGTTTTTTAATGGGGTTTTTCATTTTATGAATAAAATAAAGCCTGTGGTAAACATAACTTGACGATACTTCTACGTTTTGCTCTACAGTGTAAACTGCACACACTCACAGAATAAACCTTCTTATCTACCTACTTATTAAAAACATACATTTTTTCAAAAATGAAACATAACTGCTTTAAAATTTTGTATTTTGGGTATGGAGGTGTGTAATTCATAATTGGCTACCTGCTTGTCATTTGTCATAAACATCCTTTATTGTTATAAAAATACCATGAGCTGCATAAAAACACATAGGCCTACAGAAATATATAGTTTGAATATAAATATAGACACCAACAACAACAACATCTCGACTCTATATTCTATGTTGGTTGAAAGTCCTCTACTTGGGTGTTTTTACGCTCGTGCTGAGTCTTCTCAGCTTTTAGCACCACCACGTCAACCTTTTGGGTAACAGCAGGTGCTCTGGCCACGTCATGTAATGCTCAAATCTTATTAATTGGACGGCCGTGTTTTCGCTTTGAGAGACTGAAAAGATTTGTCGGACTGGTTCGGTAAAAAAAAACAAAAAAAAAAACATTCGCATTTTCAGTGTGCAAATGTTCGCGGTCTGTGTGGAAGTATCCATAGGAATCTGCAGTTTTATTTCAGCATGTCATCGCATCCGATTCGTTTTACTTTTTTGCGCTCAGTGTGGAAAGGCCTTTACACTTCTACGATATCCTCTTTTTCCCAGAAAATGGAAATGCCCTTCATTGCAGCTTGCTGGGGCGTTGCTGTTTGGCTCAGCAAAAGGGGGCATGGCCCTGCCAACGCTTTTGTTTTGGATAACATAAACAACAGGGTTGGGTTGTATGGTGGGCTGGCATGAATCACGCTGGTCAGACCCTGAGGACGAGAAGACGAGTGGGGGTTGGGCCCTTGAGTTTGGGCCGAGGTGCGAGCATGTGTGTGTGTGTGTGTGTGTGTGTGTGTGTGTGTGCACATGTGTTGGGGGCCATTAACCGTCGCAGGAAGCAGTGAGGTGTTTCAGCAAGGAATTTTTTTGCCTTGATACCAATTCCCCATCCCTACCCCCCTCACACACAAACTTTTCCACCCTCATCCAACAATCACAGAGCCGTTACCCCCCCCACATCTCCTCCTCCTCCTCTCTGGCTCACTCCAAGGGCTCTGGAATGTTCCACCATGAGCTGTTTAGCGAGTGGTCAACCTGAGAGCCAAGCTGCCGTCTGCAGCGAGCGTTAACCTATGAACAAAACTATGGCCTGTCTCCCAGTCTGTTTGCTCAAAAATTATCAAACGCTTCAAATCTACAGTGTTAGAAAATGTTCAAGACTGGGCGGACCAAATGTAAAAGTTACAAATTCGTAATTTAAAAACATGCATTGATGAACCACTATACTGACAAGCCAAAAAATACTGAAGGATTATTCCAGGATCACTAGTTTGGCAATACTTGAGTGCAATGTTTACACTAAAAGGTACAAATAAATGAGTGTTCACCATCCCAAAAGCCTGAGGCCTATACAGTCAGACATAACAAAAAAAAAAATTGTATTTTTGTCTTGTTTTCTAGTATAAATATCTAAACATTATTGAATCAAGATGCATTTTACTTGACAAGTAAAATGATTCAATTTTGACTTAAGATTTTAAGTCTTGTTTTCTAAAAAAAAAAAAAAAAAAAAAAAAAAAAAAAAATTATGTATATATATTAAGTTTTTTCTTAAAACAAACAAAAATATCTGCCAATAGTGTAAAAAATAATCTTAATTCAATGGCTAAACAAGATTATTTTTCGTGCACCACTGGCAGATATTTTTGCTTGTTCTGAGCAAAAACTAACAATATTTAAAACATATATATATATTTTTTTTTTTAGAAAACAAGACAAAACAGTCTTTTTACTTGTCAAATAAATGCATCCTGATTCAATCATTTTTAGATATTTAAACTAGAAAACAAGACAAAAATACTAAGTAAGAAAATCATTTTTTGCAGCGTTGACCGTCCTCACTTCGGACTAACAGAATATCTTTGTCTCTCTGGAGAACATGCAAATAAACAATGACACAATAGTGCCTAAACTGATCAATTCTGAACCACGTGGGTGTTTTATAAGATGAACACGATAAACATGACTAATGTGTGGTTGGGGTTACAATCTGTTCTCTATCCGTTACGTTTGCTTTGGCGAAAACACATGTCCCCTCCCCCATTCCCTCGCTCGCCCAGTCCGCAGGGAGACGGTCGTCAGCACCACTGGGTGTTACTATCCCCACGGCAACAGTGCCCCCCCACCTCCACACGACTCTGTTTCACGTACACACACCAGACGCACTCATTCACTCAGTGGTCAGCCGTGTTCCTGGCTTGCCCTGGTTTGTTTTCTCCAGACGCTGTGAGTACGAGAGCACTCCTGATCCAGTTTCACTGTGTCTGATAGGTGCGCTCGTTCTCACTCGTTGTCAACAGCATGGCGTCCCCTCAGTCCCTCGTCAAAGCCACCAATGCATTTTGGTGTGAACACATGTTTCTTGGTCACGACGTTAACACACATTTAGGGCTGGGCGATTATTCAGATTTTATCAATTAATTCGAATTTAACGTTTTGCCATGATTTTATTTTGTATAAATCAAGGAATCACGATGTTGAATAGGAATATTACCAAACGTTAGTTTTAGACACAAGATGCCAAAGATAACCGTAAAGATAAACGAATGATCGGTGATTAACGGCTCACGTGTGACGCGCTCTGTGAAGGACCTCGAGTAGGATATATCGCTAGTATCGAACACAGACAATGTTTTTTCTCTGTGAACACTTTGTTTTGACAAAGATGAGATGTGGGCTGTGGAATAGAAAACAATGCAAAAAAAGTTCAGTTTTTTTTTTTTTAGCTTGAGCGCCGTGTTTTTAGACTACCATTGCATGCAAGAGACGCGAGCGCAGCGCATCCATTTTACACAGAAAAAGCATTTACTTGTATTTTTTTCTGAACATATATTATAAGACAAGTTTGTTCAAAGATGTAGTTGTAGTAGTGCATGCATCTTTTCTGCAAAGATATTTAACAAGTGATTTGTTTAACATTTGCATCACGTGCGGTGCACTTGGAATCAAATTTTTAGTCACAATTTATTTTAAGGTCCAATTCTCGCCATTAACTACGACTTTTGCCTTAAACTCCTAACTGGCTGCTTATTAATAGTTAGTGCGGCAGTTATAAAGTTTAGATGTTGGGTAGAGTTAGGGATGTGAAATATGCTCATGCAGAATATGTGCTTTATAAGTACTAATAAAGAGCCAATATGTTGGTAACAGGCATGCTAATAAGCTACTAGTTATTAGTGAGAATTGGTCCCTATGCTAGGGTTAATAAAGAAAGTTACTTGAATCGTGTTGGAGGTACATTTACAAGCTGACCAGTTTAAAATCAAGACTCGGTCAAACGTTCTGAAAATATCAGATTTTATTTTTTTTGCCATATCACCCAGCCCTACATGCATTATTTTAAACTGGTAAGAAAAGTCAAATCTAAGGTAAAGTGAAAGTTGTTTTTTATACTGACAACATGCTTTGAAAATAAGACCCCCTCGTCGAGTAGGCCAGTGGCGTAGGTTGTCTTATGCACTGCTTTCTGATACACTTTTTGAAAATGCAACTTCAGCTGTGCCAAGTTTCTCAACGCAGAGCGGCACGGACTCGATGTCTCCAGCACCTAAGGTGTTAAGGCTCAGTTAAAAATGGAAGAGTGAGGGGAAAAAAATGGCGGCACACCACACGCTCTGCTGTCCAACCTAAAATGGCTGACATCACCGTCTCCTAACCAGCGAGGGAGTGCAGTCCCCAGCTCGTGCTGACCAGAGCCGCTAGAACGCACACGCAGGGACCCGCAACCCTTGACTTCAGACGCATTCACGCTCAGGACCAAGCCAAGGGAACGTTTCCAGGATTTGTGAGGGGATAGATTTGCACTAATCCCACCTGGAAGAGGGAAAGGAAAGTAAAACCAGGAAGACACACGAACAGAAACATCAACTGGGTGTAAAATCCCTGATTCATGAGTTTGTTTCCATCTTGATTTAGCATTCGCTGAGGATCTAGGGATTTATTTATTTCTACAGTCTTAAAAAAAATCACAATAGCGTTAAAAGACTAGGTTAACATACTAATAATATTGTAATTGGACTGTCGTTCTCAGCACACAGAGCTGTTTTCAGGGTAACAGCTCTGATCGTGATTGTGAGACGTAAGAGTTACACTGACTGTGACCTTTAGCTGAGGAGGTTTCCTCGAGTCAAACACCAGGGCCTGCACTCTTTACTACTACACTTTAATGACTGAAAACAGTCTAACACCTTCAAGTGTGCATGATCATTCATAAGTGTCACACTAGAAGCTGAATGAGTCTCAGATGACAGATACTGAGAGTTGATGACACAGTGCAGGGCCGCCAATGGGGACATAATTAATACAGTGGAATAATATCAAATAAGATCTGTTAAAAATGGCAGATTTAAATAAACACTGGTTAAATATTAAATAAACTACATGAAAAAGAAAAGAAAACAGAATTAAGATTAACAGCACTACATATGGGGAAATTAAAAGTTTTGTTTATTGGTCAAGCTGGGCTTCGTAAGCTTAAAGTGATGCTATGATCTCAAACTGACCACATATTCACCAATGGGGGGGGGGTATAATTGAGATGAATAATAGCAAATTGGCAAATTTAAATAAGCACTGGTAAAATGTTAAATAAACATCATATTACATGAAAAGAGCCGAACAGGTTTATCATTGACAACACTACTGGTAGACTGTCCAGATCTGACAGGGGGGAAACTGAAGAGTTTTGTTTATCGGTCGATCCTCTCAAAGTGACCACACAGGGCCCTTGCTCAGGTGAGGGTCATCACTAAAGAGGGCACTAGATCATCCACTGCCAGCGGTACACTAGGAGTTTACAGATTATAAATAACACTAGTGATCACTGACTGGATGGAAACATGCATGAATAAGTAATCAACCCCCTGATCTGCAGTATTATTGCACTTCGGGATGAAACTGTTCAGACCAGATGAAGGGGTCACTGATCTCTGCACTAGTAACTCACTCACACACACGCGCGCGCGCACCATTAATCTACACGAACTTTAATTTCTAGTGTTATGAAATATGATCAGACATTACAAACCACGAACTACATCTCCACCCGTTTCCTGTCGCCATTGCACACAGAGCAGCAGTCAGTCACTTTTACTGTAGAGTGCAGTGTATCTGCTGTAGTGAAGGAGTGTGACCTCGAGGTGTAACAATAAGAGTCAAACTCAAACACACACTCACCGCCAAACCCCGGGCTGCTCCAGCTGCCACGCGCGCAGTAATAAACACGACTCAAGTCAGCCAGTGCTGGAGGATTCAGGCATGAGTGCAGCACAAAGGGCCCTCATTATTGTTTATGTCCAGTCGAGTGTGTGTGTGTTAAACAGACGGGGAAAGAAACTCACGCTGCGTCACCAGCAGCAGCGTCACGTGACCAGCTGCGTCACCGGCGCAGTGTTGCCAGATTGGATTGATGACCTCCAGGCCAAGTAATTCTGGCAAAAGGAGCCCCGACTAAGTATTGAGTGCTGTACATGCTCATACTTTTCATGTTCATACTTTTCAGTTGGCCAAGATTTCTAAAAATCCTTTCTTTGTATTGGTCTTAAGTTATATTCTAATTTTCTGAGATACTGAATCTGGGATTTTCCTTAGTTGTCAGTTATAATCATCAAAATTAAAAGAAATAAACATTTGATATATTTCAGTCTGTGTATAATGAATGAATATAATATACAATTTTCATTTTTTTAATGGAATTAATGAAATCAATTTTTTGATGATATTCTAATTATATGACCAGCACCTGTACGCTGAATTATTTCCGGGAAGATCCCCGTTACAAGCGCGCTGAAACATCCGCCAGTTGTATCAAAAAGCAGCCCATGATTTTATCATCCGGCCCAACGCATTTTTACCCGGTCTGACGTTACCAAAAGAAGCCCAATCTGGCAACACTGCACCTGCAGCATCCGAAACCCTGATGATCGGCTCGTGTATGGAATGATTTTTGTGTCTTTATTATTCAATCAAACATACTGTGTTTGAAAGTAAAACTAATTATTTTGTAATTAAAAAATAAAAGATTGCAAAAAAAAAGTCTTCTTAAGGCTCAAAAATAAAGAAATTAATAAGAAAATTATTGATTGAAAAAAAAAAAAAGTCATCTTAAGTTTTTTTTCTTTATGCACTCCAATATTTTTTATAGCGAAACCACAAATGTTGCTCTTTTCTGCCGGCTTTTTTTTGCGGGTCTAAAAACTTTTTTTTGCGAGTTGAAAAGGTTTGCTTGCGAGTTAAGCTGTCTCTCAGTGGGGGGTCTCTACCCACCAGGATGAAAGGCCTTTTCCTATTGGTCACTCTCGATTGAAGTCACAGGTTGACCACGCCCACTCAGTTTTCCCGGAATCCGCTGCACTGCCGCCGCAGTCTGACAGAAGAGCGAGCGAAGGTGTATCATGACGAGCAACATGTCGTGTAGCCTACTGAGTGTTTGTGATGTGGTGGTTTATTTGATGTTATTGCACGGCTTTGTGGTAATTGATGCCCCTCCTACAGGCCATGGCGTGGCCCAAAAAAAAAAAAATCCCTTTTAGTTATTATTTTAATATTAAATGTTCAAACTGTAACTTAAAGTAAATAAAATAAAAAGAATGGGGAAAATGCATAATTTTGGTTGCTCATGGCACGTTACTAGGCTTCGTCATGGTGAATGCTTATTGGTCTCCGAGTAAACTTGTTACATTTGATTTGCAGCGCGCGCGCAAAATCCATTTCAAGTTGAAGAACAGTTTGTCCGTCTATATTATAGACAGTTTGTTAGCAGCTAATTTAAAAAAAAAAAAAACACACAGGTGAATTGTTGATGAATGTTTGTGGGTTCTAACTGCATTTGTGTTTTATACTTGGCTGTCTGTAAAGATATACGGCCTTATGTCATTTCTGCTTGGTGCGTGCATAAACTGTTGGGAGGTGTGTAACCCAGGTTAAAACCAAGTATTAGCATAAAGTAATAGCAGAAAATACATTTATTTTTGTCCTTTATTTATTTTGTTTAGAAAATGAGTCCTTTAGAGTATTTAAAGTCCTTGAAACCCTAAGAAAAAAACGGTGTTTAAAGAAATTATTTTATTTGTTGAAGCACACTTTGTATTTTTCTGTATTTTATTTTTTCCATTTCCTGTATTTTCTTTTCTTTTATCTATTTCTCAAGTTCTACAGAATTTGCATTCTACGCAAATCAAAAACTACAAAATCAGTTAAACCTTATACCCTGTGTGAGTGGCTCATTATTGTTGTGACATCCTTATTCTCTGCAGGCGAATTTTAGTCTTCTGTTGGTCCATACGCAGACATTTTGTGTGATGATGTCCAACTCGTTTTATTAAGAAAAAAAGCCTTAAGTTTTCAGAAACATCTATACGAAAACACTTTGTCTGATGGGGACATTTTTTTTTGCCGGTTTTTCAAAGCTTCAAACTGATTCAGTGTTTTATTTTTGTCGTCGTAATTTGTAAATTATTTAAGTATAAAAAATATATAGCTATTCATTGTAGGGCCATTTTTATGTTTTTTATTTAGCCTATATTATATTTATATTATTATTTTCTGTCCTGTTCTGTTGTTTAGGCTATCTGTTCTGGGCCGGGTTTTTCCCTCGATGTAGCCTAGCCTATCTTAGCTCTTAAAAGCGCTCTCTACGTGCAAGGTTATAAACGTTAGCCGCAATTCCTCGCGCGTTTCCCAAAAATGTACATTTTTCCCAAAAATGTAACGCGAGAATGAGTCGCTGTCCATTCGCTGACGTGCTGAACTGCTATACTACTAACCTTATATTGAATCGTATTCTGAACGTTTAACCTAACAATCGTCATCTGTTGTGTATTAGGAATCAAGACAGGTATATAAAAAAAAATTTTTTAAAAAAATTATATAATGACATTCTATATAGATAGATCATTGGAGCTAACATTATAGGGTAGAATGTCATTCTATATAGATCATTGGAACCGTATCCGGTCGGCAAAACAGCAAATTTCAGCGCTGTCTTCTGTTCCTCTTTTAGATAAAACCCAAAGTCTAAAGGCCCGTTCACACCAAGGACGATAACTATAAAGATAACGATAAAGATATAGTTTCTAAAAATCGTTTTCAGTATTAAAGAACAGCAGCGTCCACACCACAACTATAACGATAAAGACAAAGAAAAACGATATCGTTGGAATCACTTTCAAAACGATTTTTTCCAGCTGATGAACGATAAAAAAATTGACAGCCAATCAGAATCCATCCTGTTGTAACGCGCTCGAGAATTTAAAGCGCCAGACGAGCGTGCGCTTAGAATAAACAGAAGATATCGTTCGCTGGTGTGGACGCTAATATCGTTATCTTTATAGTCATCGTTCTTTGTGTGAACGGGCCTTAAATCTTTCATTGTCATTCTATATAGATCTTTCAGATTTAGGTCTGGATTTCCATGCTACTATGATGTTGCCAATGCGTCAAAAAAATATTTATCAAACGACAGTGCCCCCCCGCCGATGATCCAATGCCCCTCCAGTAGATCTGCTCTGACGCCGACTCTGAGCCTACTGGGTAAGATAACTAACTTAACATCTTAAACTCAGTGACAAGTCAACTTAATTATTATCTCCTCTCATGCTCTCCCATCTAAATACGTTATATTTGATTAGCCAACAGTATAGCTAGCTGCCAGAGCCCCCAATACACAGCGTCAGGCCAATATTTTTTGAGATTATTATAGCTCCAGTGAAGTAAGGAAAGTAACGCACATCAAATAACTAGCTCATTTGGCGGGTTATGATTTATCAATTATGACCGTATGCACACTCAAGTCTATTCGCGGCACCCCACAGCTGTAGTCTGCCATTAAGTTTCTAAAATACAACGATTTGGGACTATTGTCTGTACATTCTGACTTCACCCTAGTCTACAGAACTGTGTATTGTGCATTTTAATAACAGGTTTGTTTTGTACAATCTTTAAGGACCTGTGCAATGACAATTGCCAAACTTATTACTTCAATAGTAAGGACTGATATCAGGACTTGTCAGCCAGTACCACTGTAGCCTTGCAAAGACTTTGCTTTGAGTACATTTTAATTAAATAACTTCCACATTTCAATATGCCCCTGACTTCTAAGGGGTGTTTTTATTTGTGACCACTCCAAACAGCCTAGAATTCTATCAGTAGAACATCACATTATTCTTTTCTGTTTGCAGGTAGAAGATTTGGTGTTGATGGAGGAGGCATCATCTTCAAGGCAAAACCTTAGACCTGATGCAACATCATCCAGTGTCAAAATCACCCTTTAGGAGGTACACAAGCAAAAGCTAAATTGAACATCGCCAATTATCAATTCCTATTTTACAAAATTTGTCCTGCATACATTTTTATCTTTAATGTGTAGGCACTTGAAGACCAGTGCCCAATATGCATAGGAACATTTCCAGTGTCAGAAGTAGACCTGCCATGCCAGCTTTTGTGGAGACAGATAATGGTAATAGGGACTCACATTGAAGCTTAAAAACACCTAAAATGTGCTCTGATTTGGATCATACCTCACGGTAACCTACCTATGTTCATTACATTAGTTCAAAACAGTACATTGCAAAGGTCATAAAAAATCAAAATGTATATATACATATATACACACACACACAGTTGGTTGGAAACATTACATTTTTTTTAAATGTTTTTTGACAATGTTTTCTGCTTATCAAAGCTGCATTAATTTGATCAAATATACAGTAAAACAGTATTATTGTGAAATATTGTTACCATGACTGTTTTCTATTTGAATACATGTTAAAAATGTAACTTATTCCTGTGATCAAAGCTGAATTTTCAGCATCATTACTCCAGTCTTCAATGTCACATGATCATTCAGAAAGCATTCTAATATGCTGATTTATTGCTCAAAAAATATTTATTATTGTCAATGTTGAAACTTTTTTGGGGGGGATTCTTTGATGAATAGAAATTTATCTGAAGTAAAAACTGTTTAAAACATTATAAATGTCTTTACTGTCACTTTTGATTAATTTAATGCATCCTTGCTGAATAAAAGTATTATTTAACCCCCCCCCCCCCTCAAAAAAAAGTCTTACCTACCCCAAACATTTGAACAGTAGTGTTTATTATTTCAGATAAATGATGCTCGTTTGAACTTTCTATTAATCAAAGAATCCTGAAAAAAATTGTACACAACTGTTTTCAACATCAATAATAATGTTTGTTGATCAAAAAAAAAAAAAAAAAAAAAGCATATTGTTATATTGTGACACTTAAGACTGGAGTAATGATGCTGAAAATTTAGCTTTATTGTTTTTATATACATGTATATGATTTTATTTATTTATTTTTACAGTGAGGAGGATTTGATTCGTCATGCAGCAGCACAGATAAACACCACAAAGACATCTGAAGTCTGTCACGAGATAACACGTCTGAAGTTGTGGAAACATAAAAAAACAGGAATTCCAGTCAATCCCCTGAAAATCACCTTCCTTGGAGAGCCTGTAAAAAGAAATAAATAAAATTATATGTATATAAAGCTAAAAAAAATAAAGCAAAATGTACAGCTCCATTACTCCAGTCCTAAGTGTCCCTTTTAGATGTTTTGTAAGTTTTTTTTTTTTGTTTTTTTTGAAAGGTGTTTTTAAGCTTCAATGTGAGTCCCTATTACCATTACCTGTCTCCACAAAAGCTGGCATGGCAGGTCTACTTCTGACACTGGAAATGTTCCTGTGCATATTGGGCACTGGTGTTCAAGTGCCTACAAATTAAAGATAAAAATGTATGCAGGACAAATTTTTGTAAAATAGGAATTGATAATTGGCGATGTTCAATTTAGCTTTTGCTTGTGTACCTCCTAAAGGGTGATTTTGACACTGGATGATGTTGCATCAGGTCTAAGGTTTTGCCTTGAAGATGTTGCCTCCTCCATCAACACCAAATCTTCTTCCTGCAAACAGAAAAGAAAAATGTGATGTTCTACTGATAGAAATCTAGGCTTTTTGGAGTGGTCACAAATATAAACACCCCTTAGAAGTCAGGGGCATATTGAAATGTGGAAGTTAGTTCATTAAAATCTTCAAAGCAAAGTCTTTGCAAGGCTACAGTGGTACTGGCTGACAAGTCCTGAATATCAGTCCTTACTATTGAAGTAATAAGTTTGGCAATTGTCTTTGCACAGGTCTTAAGATAGTACAAAACAAACCTGTTATTAAAACGCACAATACACAGTTCTGTAGACTAGGGTGAAGTCAGAATGTACAGACAATAGTCCCAAATCGTTGTATTTTAGAAACTTAATGGCAGACTACAGCTGTGGGGTGCCGCGAATAGACTTGAGTGTGCATACGGTCATAATTGATAAATCATAACCCGCCAAATGAGCTAGTTATTTGATGTGCGTTACTTTCCTTACTTCACTGGAGCTATAATAATCTCAAAAAATATTGGCCTGACGCTGTACTATTGGGGGCTCTGGCAGCTAGCTATACTGTTGGCTAATCAAATCTTACGTATTTAGATGGGAGAGCATGAGAGGAGATAATAATTAAGTTGACTTGTCACTGAGTTTAAGATGTTAAGTTAGTTATCTTACCCAGTAGGCTACACGACATGTTGCTCGTCATGATACACCTTCGCTCTCGCTCTTCTGTCAGACTGCGGCGTGCAGTGCAGCGGATTCCGGGAAAACTGAGTGGGCGTGGTCAACCTGTGACTTCAATCGAGAGTGACCAATAGGAAAAGGCCTTTCATCCTGGTGGGTAGAGACCGCCCACTGAGAGACAGCTTAACTCGCAAGCAAAACTTTTCAACTCGCAAAAAAAAGCCGGCAGAAAAGAGCAACATTTGTAGTTTCGCTATAAAAAATATTGGAGTGCATAAAGAAAAATAAAGATTTTCAAAGATTTATATGCGCTGCAAATAATTTTGTTATGAATTTCTTTATTTTTGAGCCTTAAGAGGACTTTTTTTTTTGTTGTTTTTTTTTTTTTTTTTTCTTAAGAGGACTTTTTTTTTGCAATCTTTTATTTTTTAATTACAAAATAATTAGTTTTACTTTCAAACACAGAATGTTTGATTGAATAATAAAGACACAAAAATCATTCCATACTCGTGAATGTACGAATATACTGAGAGTTATTAATATGATACGCGAAGATAACGACCTGCTGCACTCGTCGTCACAAATGAAAGTCATTCCTGCTCGAAGCAAACTGAAAAACATGTGTTTGAAAAGTGTTAAATTACAGTCATAGACTAGCGCAATTAAACTGGAGTAATTTGAAATAACTACAATGTTTTCTGTGGTTGAAGCTTTGCAAGTGCAGTGCAAGAGGAAGGATGCACTGCATGCTGCACAAGTAAGAGATGTAATAAGAGGCTCGCTTAAATATAAAGGGGATATACATACATACATTCAAAAAATTAGCTTATTGTGAAAAAGTTCATTATTTTCCATAATGTAATGATAAAAATTAAACTTTCATATATTTTAGATTCATTGCACACCAACTGAAATATTTCAGGTCTTTTTATTGTTTTAATACTGATGATTTTGGCATACAGCTCATGAAAACCCAAAATTCCTATCTCAAAAAAATTAGCATATTTCATCCGACCAATAAAAGAAAAGTGTTTTTAATACAAAAAAAGTCAACCTTCAAATAATTATGTTCAGTTATGCACTCAATACTTGGTCGGGAATCCTTTTGCAGAAATGACTGCTTCAATGCGGCGTGGCATGGAGGCAATCAGCCTGTGGCACTGCTGAGGTGTTATGGAGGCCCAGGATGCTTCGATAGCGGCCTTAAGCTCATCCAGAGTGTTTGGGTCTTGCGTCTCTCAACTTTCTCTTCACAATATCCGACAGATTCTCTATGGGGCTCAGGTCAGGAGAGTTGGCAGGCCAATTGAGCACAGTAATACCATGGTCAGATAAACCATTTACCAGTGGTTTTGGCACTGTGAGCAGGTGCCAGGTCGTGCTGAAAAACGAAATCTTCATCTCCATAAAGCTTTTCAGCAGATGGAAGTAGTGCTCCAAAATCTCCTGATAGCTAGCTGCATTGACCCTGCCCTTGATAAAACACAGTGGACCAACACCAGCAGCTGACATGGCACCCCAGACCATCACTGACTGTGGTTACTTGACACTGGACTTCAGGCATTTTTGGCATTTTCTTCTCCCCAGTCTTCCTACAGACTCTGGCACCACTTTGATTTCCGAATGACATGCAAAATTTGCTTTCATCCGAAAAAAGTACTTTGGACCACTGAGCAACAGTCCAGTGCTGCTTCTCTGTAGCCCAGGTCAGGCGCTTCTGCCGCTGTTTCTGGTTCACGGTGGCTCTGGATGTTTTTACTCCAGACTCAGTCCACTGCTTCCGCAGGTCCTCCAAGGTCTGGAATCGGTCCTTCTCCACAATCTTCCTCAGGGTCCGGTCACCTCTTCTCGTTGTGCAGCGTTTTTTGCCACACTTTTTCCTTCCCACAGACTTCCCACTGAGGTGCTTTGATACAGCACTCTGGGAACAGCCTATTCATTCAGAAATTTCTGTCTGTGTCTTACCCTCTCGCTTGAGGGGTGTCAATGATGGCCTTCTGGACAGCAGTCAGGTCGGCAGTCTTAACCATGATTGCGGTTTTGAGTAATGAACCAGGCTGGGAGTTTTTTTAAAAGCCTCAGGAATCTTTTGCAGGTGTTTAGAGTTAATTAGTTGATTCAGATGATTAGATTAATAGCTCGTTTAGAGAACCTTTTCATGATATGGTAATTTTTTGAGATAGGAATTTTGGGTTTTCAGGAGCTGTATGCCAAAATCATAAGTTTTAAAAAACAATAAAAGACCTGAAATATTTCAGTTGGTGTGCAATGAATCTAAAATATATGAAAGTTTAATTTTTATCATTACATTATGGAAAATAATGAACTTTTTCACAATATGCTAATTTTTTGAGAAGGACCTGTATATATACATATGATATATATTGTCATGTATAAAGAATCTTTATACTGTGCATGTACAAAAGTATGTGTGCTATTGTGAAACAGCTTTGTTTGTCTATATTACTGTCTTTTATATTTTCACTGTGATAAAGCAAATTTAAATTTTAAAGTTTACATTTATCCATTCAGCATTTGACATTTTATTTAATTATAAAAATATTTGCTTTGTATTAAATTGACCTCATTTTTCTTCCCAGTTGAGGAATGCTACATAACCTGAGAAAAAATGGTGTTCATTTAATTCAAATGTGTTTATTTAGTGCATTTCACTGTAAATATATATTTTTAACAAAAACTGGGGCTGTCAACCATTCAAATAATGGATTTTATAATTTAATAATAATCGTTAATAATAAGTATTTAGAAAGGTTTCCAATAAGTATTTCGAAAGCAGGACACAATCTTGTTATGAGTCATCCACCCAACTTTGACAGCAAAATAAAGGCAGTCAAAATAAAATGCATTTTTTCTAAAATTCTGTCAAACTCATACTTAAAACCAAATATTTAAAATTTTGTTTATCTCCCTAATTTAAAGAAATGCATTTTAAAAATGTAAGTGGGATATATCCATTTAGTGAATATTTATGACTAAGATCTGGATTTGACTCTAATAAATGTATATTTTGTGATGATATTGAAACCAGGGAACATCTGTTTTTTCACTGCATGTATGTGGATGCTTTATGGTCTGATATTCATGCTTTACCCAGAGGTACCTCACCTTAGAAAGTTCACTGTGAAGGACATTATCTTTGGACTTGTGATGACAAAGACGACTTCCTTCTTAATAACTTACTTCTGCTGGGAAAATTTTATATATATGCATATCTGAGTACTTCAAAGTGAAACCAACATCTTGTGCATTTTCATGAGTTTATTTCTTACACAACAGCCCCCAAACTGATGGGG
>NC_056594.1:8422078-8444578 GCF_018340385.1 Cyprinus carpio | reverse complement strand
TTTACTATTACAGAGCATGAACTCTAGAGTGAAAACTGTAGAGCGAGTATATTTGGAAACTTTGTGTGTTGAGTGCAAACTACATTTAAAAACTATAAGCAGCACGGGGATATTTGTAGCAATAGCCAACAATACATCGTATGGGTCAAAATTGTCCATTTTTCTTTTATGACAAAATCATTCAGATATTAAGTAAAAATCAGTACATTTCCTACCATAAATACATCAAAACATAATTTGTGATTAGTATGCATTGCTAAAGAATTAATTTGGACAACTTTAAAGGTGATTTTCTCAGTATTTTGATATTTTTGCACCCTCAGCTTCCAGATTTTCATATTGTTGTATCTCAGTCAAATATTGTCCGATCCTAATAAACCATACATCAATGGAAAGCTTATTTATTCAGCGTATATGACTGGTTTTGTGGTCCAGGGTCACATATTAATTAACAGTTATTTTCTGGTAGACAAAATGAAGTGGACTTAATGACAGAAAATGAATACAGAATTTAAACAAACTGATAGTGTTTTACTTTCTCTCGTCTAAAAGCAGTTTAGGTTTCAAAAGTGACACAGCTTGCTGTGTTGTATGAAAAAAATCACATTTTATCCCTAAAGGTAAACCTTTGCATTAATGAAGCCTATTTAAGCCCACCCCCCCTTTTTATTTAATTAAAAAAATGGCACGTCCTGCAAATTGTCAAATGAAATGTTGTTCTGTGAACAGTACCAGAGTATGGAAAAGATCCTGTCTGGACACAACACAGTTTTTATTATAATCAACATGCATTGAATTCATTAGAACAAATGCAAGCATGTCTTGTTTTGTTTTTGTTTCTGTGGCTGTGTAGTGTGTGATAGCGCTGTGTGTTTTGTCTGCAGGTGGTCTGGATCATATCTTCTTCACGGCGCTACACTACGACTGAGGACTGCAGGACAGACAGAGACGGACGTTTATTTAAAGTGGTCTGGAAGCGCTGGATGCAGCTACTGTTCCGAGGCGTCTGCACATGTTTTCTTCAGCATGTGTGCGCCTGAGGAAGAGGTGCATCGTGGGTACAAGACATGTTAAGAACCTTCTGAACCCCGGAAGCAGTGCACTGCCATGCTGTCGGGTTAATAACTGTTTCTGTTTGTCCTCTCTGCTTTCTCTTCTTGATTGCTGCCGTATCAAGCAGGATTTAACTTAATTTGACGTTTTTCTTAGTTTCTTTCACGATTAGCATTCAATCGCACTCCATTATGACTAGTAAAATCAGATAGGAGCGTGTAAATTCTGTACAATTCATTTTATCGAATCCGTAATGTATTAAAGCATTTCTTATGTCTCGTTGATGTAACACTGCTCAGTATTTTTATAGTGTATTGAAATGGAAATGCGAAGGGTCTGTATGCTTGTTGTGATTAAGGAGATGTAGCCGAGGCCGTAGAGAGACTATTTTCTGGATGAAATGTTTTGGAGAATAAAATAAAGCTGGGCTTTGTCTGCCCTACACTTTTCAGCAGACGCTCCACTCCAGTTCTGGTGGACTCTCGTTTTATCCAGTCTTTGTAGAAATCCAGTGAAGTTGAGAAGTGCTGGATTTCTGTTGACCTACGTAACATGACATCTGTCTGTTGTCAGAAGAGTAACACCGTCAGACGTCTGTTATTATTATTATCAGGGTTCCTGCAGGTCCTTAAAAAGTCTTCAATTTAGTTGTTAAAAATGTAAACGTTCTTAATTTCGTCTGAGAAACTTGTATTTCTGCTGTGTTCTGAAAGCGCCACCTGCTGGCGGAGAATGAACGTGTTTACAGTAAGCTGGTGGATCATTAGAAGATAATGCATTACAAAAGTCTAAACAATAACGTGTATTTATAGGTTATTTAATTAATATAATAATTTATTGATAATAATTGTTTAAATTAATATAAATAATTCTTTCGACTCTTAAAAAATGCAATAATGAAATGCATCATTTTATAAAACTTTGTTAAAACTGAAAATGTAAATCATGATTTTTACGGTCATTTCACAGTTTAATATGCTACTATACGGTATAAAATTGATTTGCACAAGTCTTAAAGTCTTAAAAAGTCTTAAATTTGAGAGTAAAAATCCTACACTACTACTAACTATAATATCTTTTGTTGCATATGCATATTAACAAACTGTGACCGTAATATGCAGATATGGATGGATTATTAAAATGAGCTCATTAACAGTTAAAAACAGCTGAATTTATTTCAGGATAATGTATTTGTCTCTGTTTATTTAATTATTTTTAGGTAAGCTATGACCTATTGTCGTATTGAAGTGCTGTTTAATTAGATATCTAGATTGGACTGATGACCCAGTTCTGAGTATACCAGCCTTTAAATGGCTTGTCTAACTATATGTTTTATTGTTTTGTAACGCAGGAATATTCATGTATTCCTCCTGTCTTGTGATGTTTGTATGATGTCTATATTATACAGTAAGTGTAATGTTTGTACAGCACATTTTAAAACAACTGAAGTGCTGCACAGACACGCAGAAGAAAAGAGTGACACGAGATTATAAACTAAACTAACTGTATAAGGGGTGAGCTTCACCAAAACAGAAAATAAGTCAAGAAATGTTGTCTGATATTATGGATACCTCTGTCCAGAAGAGAGGTATCCCAAAGGTGCTGTGCTTATATTCCCCATGAAGTGTTTGAGCGTGCCCTGCAGAGGCACCATGTTCCTGTGGGAATCCTGAAGGGGCCTGCTGGGGTAAAATGAATATAACTTAGATACTGTTTTAAGAGTAGACTTACACACTGTTTTAACAATTCCAAATATTTTACAAACATACAAATTTATTATGCATCGTTGCATTTAATATTTACCTTTTTTCTAAATTAAGATTTTTTCAGTTATACAGTGAAATATTTTAACATTCGTATTTTTAAGTGTATTTATTTTATTTAAAACCACAACTATGAACAGACTAAGAATAAGAGCCGTTTTACTGAAGCGTCCACTGATTACTGTGTGAAACTGAGAGAAAGATTGTGATAAAAGCGGTGTAGGAGTAATATAACTCCAGAAGATGGCAGTAATGAGTCTATAGGATGCGAGCTGCCGTTAAAACCTAAAGAAGAAGAAGAAGAAGTATGAGGAACGTCTTTCCCTGCGTCCAGTGTTCATAACCTCCATCCTAAATATATGAGAGATTAGAACAAGTGTGTCCTAAAGCATAGTAGGCCAGAAGTCCCCGGATGGTCTACTATTTCAGGGCGATTTTTGAAGTGTGGATCCGTGCACGCTCTGCTGGCTAATATTACCCACAATCCATTGCGCAGGACTACAAACACGAATAAAACACATTAAAAAACTACAAACATGGCGGATGTGCGCGACCGACGGTCAGTTTTAGATAAAGGGGTTTGAGTTACTAATAATCAACATTTAACCCGTTAAAATGTTTTGTTTAATGTTACCTGTGTTAGGATATTTCATCTACAACAACAATGTGAACTTAAATAAACATCCGTTTGGCCATTATCTTTTAAATGCATAATTATGAGCAGAGTTCTCTGTATGAAGACCCTGCTACTTCATTTCTCTCCGGTACAGTAGGGAGTTAAATGAAGTGAAATGTGGAGGATGTTTACAGTGACGGGATGATTGACAGGTCAGTTTACAGCGAGGGTGCGTGTAACTATGCGACAGAGCGTACTGACGCAGCTGTGTGACGTTCACGCGTCGCTACGGTCGATAACGTAGAGCATCATGGCGGCGCCCCACTCCACCATGAAATTCTGGAAACCCGGTAAAATTCATATCAGATCTCACAGAGTTATCCTGACGTGTTCACTCATATTTCGTCTGGTAGTAGTAGTACAGCGCGACGGCGTGCTGCAGCGGCGCGGAGCTGCGTGTTGTCGTATCTCTGTTTTCAAGTGTGTGTTAGTGTGTGACTGCAGTGCTGCATGACTGTAACGTTATAACACGATCGCGTGCCACATGCATCGTATCATAGCAACACAACACAACACAACATTCTCTCTCTCTCTCTGTGTGTGTGTGTGTGTGTGTCAGGCTCGGAGGCTCCAGGTGTGTGTGAGGAGAGGGACCTGAGCTCGGAGACCACCGGCTCCCCCATCATCTATAACCCCCACACGGCGCTCTCCGTCGAGAAACAGAGGCAGAGGCTGCCCGTCTTCAAGGTGTCTCCTGCAGACGCTGTCACTGCACTCTTTAAGAGCTTGAACCAGACTTTATTGTTATATCTTCAGTTCTCTTCTTATTTGTGTTCAAGTTTCAGCGACTATGTTCTGTCCATGTGTTGTCATTCTGTTTCTTAAAATTTCTGTTTCAGTTTATGTAATTTTAATACTTCAAATTAAACATATTTATTACCGTTATTTTCCAAGGCAACATTTCTAGTGTTTAGGTTTTCTTCTAAGAATTATATTTTATTTTATTTCGGTGTTAGTTAAATTAATCTAACAATCAGTTGATTTCTGATGGTTTTAGTTAACAGTAACAACTCAATTATAACAACAATAGTAAATATTATTAACGTTACTGTATCATTATTTTGGATATTTCAAATTATTTTCAGATTTTTTTTTTTTTAAATCATAATTTTAAACATAAATCTGAATTTAATAATAATGTATTAAATCTCAGTGTGGGATAAATATTCAATTTAAGCCCTAAATCTAAATCATAGATATAAACCATCGTAATGCTTGGTTCTGCAAGGTTTTTTTAGCTTCTTATTTAGCTGCTGAAGTGTTTCTTGTGTTATGAGTTATTGCAAATTCCCACAAATTCAAAATATCTGAAAGCAAACACCACTAATTATAATTTTATGCTGCTACCTTTATATTTTTATTAGTATATGTAACAAAATGGATCCTTTTTTGAAAACGTTTTTTATTATTTTGTTTGCATATTTACAATACAGTTTTATTTTATAGTGAAGTGTCTTCATTTATAAATGATGTTATTTTGTTGCATCCAGCACAGAAACAACATCCTGTATCTGGTGGAGAGCTTCCAGACTGTGGTGATTGTTGGAGAAACAGGATCTGGAAAAAGCACACAAATCCCACAGGTTTGTCCAGCGCTGGCCAATCAGACGCAAGGCTTTTCCTCAGTCACACAATATCAACCTAAACAGGTTGGTGGAACTGCGACTGTGAATTTCACATTGTGGGACTTTTATTTCATAAGCGTGCGGTGTTCTATCTACACGGTCGAATGGCCCGTGCAAAACGTTCAAGCTCAATGAACTCAAAACCTGTGAATTGCAGATAGAAGCCGTGGGATTCCAAGCAGGATACGCACATGCATTGACTGCGTGGCTGAAATTAAAAGTGCAGTATATCGTATATTTTGGAATTATAAGATGTCTATAATGTTTTTTGTTGAATTTAACCCTCTATGAACCGCGTGTCTGTGTGGCCGTAGGGCGACATACTAGATTGTGTTAATTCCTTGCCCATTATGGGACTTTTTATTAAAAAAACATACGGTTCATATCACACAGGCGGTTGGAACAGAAAAGACTTTGTTTAGCCAATATGTTGCTTTCAAAACTACTCGGAATGCAGTTTTTTAGTCCTGTGGCGTGATTTCCAAGGGACTGAAATGTAAAACTGGTAGTTGCTGAAAGGAAAGTAAACGTAGTAACAAACATAACTTTTACATTTTAGATGTATTAAACATCACTGTTATGATGTTAACCGATGACATAACCGCGTGGGTCTGGCCATAATGTTTTTTTGAAATTAGTTTTTGGTAAATCGTTCAAATGTATGTGTTTCCAAGCGTAGCAGAGGAATGTGGACTCAGTAATAGTGGAAAGACATTATTACAATAGTTTATCTAGCTAGCAAGGTCAGCTGCAGTCTGTTAAGCTGTAACAGTAACAGCATTAATACTAGTGATATAATGTTGATTAGTCGTATGTTAATGGAATTTGTATTATGGCAATTTTATTTTTGATTAAATATGAATACAGGTAACATTACATCAGTGAGCGGAGCATTTCTGAGGAAAAATATTAACTATAAGTAATCTTACACTTATTCTAATTTAGATCCACTATTGTATGCTGTTACCATATGGCAACATCATAAAGTACCTTAAAATAATGTTAAATTTTTTTTTTTTTTTTTTTACAGCGCTTCAAGTTAAGCCATTCATAGAAAAGAAAAAGCATCATAATGCGTGCGGTAGAGGGTTAGGTTTTAAATAAGACGCTGCATAGCGTGACATCATATCACGATCATTATTACGGTGTGCGAAACAATTTCTGATGCTCAAAGTTAGTGATACTTCTGTCACCTATTTTCAGCTTTAGTCTTAGTTCTATGTTGAATGACCTTATTAGTTTTTATCATATTTAGTCAACCTTATCATATTTTGTTTTAGTCGGCTAAAAGTCTCAGGACTTTAGTCTAGTTTTAGTAGAAGAAAATCTAAAGTATAAAACTTGACATTATAGTTGTTATTTTTTTTTATATTTATTGAAGTTGTTTAATTTTTTAATTTAGTCTTACTCAAATGTACATTTTAGTTATTAACATATTTAGTCAGCCTTGTCCTGTTTTTGTTTAGTCAAGTTTTAGTCAATGAAATCTTGCTGTATAATGAATTAAGGTCAGTAAACAGATTTGCTTGACAGAAACAGTAGAGAAAGTCTTGTAGGTCAGGAGTGTGTTGTGATGTTGTTGATGTTTGGGCAGTACCTGCTGGAGGCGGGATGGGCGGCGGACGGGAAGGTGATCGGCGTGACTCAGCCGCGGCGAGTGGCTGCCACATCTGTATGTAACTCTTCTCTTCAGTTTAATCTGAACGTGCATGTCTGCTGCGGGCCACGTTCTGTATGTGATTGTGTGCTCACAGGTGGCCGGTCGCGTGGCGGAGGAGCGGGGGGCATATCTGGGGCATGAGGTGGGCTACAGCATCCGCTTCGATGACTGCTCTGACCCGCACGCCACACGCATTAAGGTACAGACAGACTCTGGTTTATTAGTGTTACGTCTGCTGTTTGTGCACGGTGTCCATCTTTACAGTGACTTCCTGTTCTCTCTGTCTCAGTTTCTGACGGACGGGATGTTGGTTCGGTGCTGTTTATTGTCTGACCTGCTGCTGAAGAAGTACAGGTAAAGCAGCAGCGGTGCTTCGAATATTTGAGGAATAAAAAAAAAATCCACATTCGAATGCTAAAACCGTTGAATTTAAATTTAAGGTGTGTGTCAGACTGCTTCTTAATGGCACACAAGATGCAATGACAATGTAAGTGTCGTTGGCTTTTTTTTTTTTTTTTTTTTTTTTTTTTTTTTAGCCTATCCAGTTAAAACCCCACTGGATGCGGTGCTGCTGTGTTGTTTATTCAAAATATTGCGGAAAAAGAGAACATCAATGCGGAGAAGATCTTGTTTACGTCAAAACTGAAACCAAGCCATTCACACAATGCATATTTATCGCGTGTTCTATAGGGACATCTATCACCATTGCTCTTGCACAAGAAAAGCAGCATTTTTTAGAAAGCCTTCCAATGAACTTCCCGAACTGCATCCTCTAGTGGTCGCTATGGGGTGACGTCTTCCGCGTGACGGGTGTCTGAAGCATATATCTAAACATGACAATAACATTGGCCGGCGACAGCATATGACGTCATTAGCTGGCACCACCACAGTATAAAAGGGAGCTGGAAGAACACGTCACCTTCTTCTTCGTCTTCACTGACCGTTTGTTTATGTAAGCGGTAAGCTAAGCCCAACTAGGAGTGCATGTTCTCAGAGTTAGGAACTCTGCTCCTAGGCTATTGACTGCTCGTTCTGGTCGAGCTGGGTTCTTCTCTCATTACTGGGAGTCAAGCCCTCCGTTCCGTGGCAGCAACACCAGGTAGTTTGACCACTTGCTGCTGCCTTGGTGAGTTGCCCCTTTTTTTGGTTGAGCCTAGCAGTGCTCCCCTCGACCTAGAGGGTCACCTTTGAACTGGCCGCTCTCATTTGAGCATCTGAGGTCTCCCTCTCACAGAGTCCTCCGCTCCTGGAGCGCCATTTAGAAGCCACAGCAATTTTTTGGGCCACCTTCTGCCTCCCTAGTGGGCTGCTTTCGGGTGAGCTAGCAGTACTTCCCTGGCCTTAGAGGGTCACCTATGAGCACGCCACTCTCTCCGGAGCCTATTCTGTGACTACTATGGTTGAGTTGGCGATGCTCCTCTCAATTGGAGGGTTTTTCTATGAGGTATGCCATTTCCAGTCCACATGAGCTCTGAGCAAATGGGCTTTCCACTGAATTAAGTTACTGCTCCCTTGAGTGGGTCACAGTCACATGGTGGGATTCCAAGCCGTTTCTTAAAATCCTTTATGGTAAGGGTTACGTGCTGCCAGCCTTGTACCCTTTCTATGAGTTGGCTCATGCCCCGGTGTACTGATGTATACTGATGTATCCTTGGTGAAACCTTTTTAAGCAGGGTGTTTGCTACCAAGGATCTGTTGTGTCAGTTCCTTTGAGCAAGCTCTTGAGAGAGCTGGTGGTAGCCCCTGGGTGACAGGCCAGGGTCTAGTTATAGAGTCCCTAGATGCTTGGCCATAGCCCCTTAAAGGAATCTCTTTGTTTCTAATTTCAAGCCTTCAAGCTGTGCCCTGGGTTCAGGCTTCCTCAAGTCCAACCCTTAACAGGTAAGTTAGTGGGGTATGCAGCTCAGGCCTTTAGCCGAAGGGGATTGTGACACTGACAGCCATGAAGGCGTCCTAGGGGCAACTCCCATAACCTTGGTAGAGTTGGTACTTAGTGCTTGCTTTCGTGTTTGGCATGCACTCCCCTCAGCATGGCAGCATGAATACACCGTTTCCCATCGCGACCACTATTCCCTAATCCCTTCAAAGGGTTTACCCTCTGGAGTGAGAGCTTTGAAGGGTTGAAGGGTGTAGGGGACCAAACAACTGTACCTTGAAGTGCCCTTCTGCGTCATCATCCCGTGCCCATACGGAGGCACCGTCATCATGGAAAGAATCTGCACAAAGAATCATGGGGGACCGATGTGTCCATCAGTTGTACCCTTCAAAATTCCTCATTCAGAAGGGCCCTATGAAGTGGCCAGTTTTGAGCACTTAGGTTTTGAACGACTCTAAAATATGGCAGGCATGATTGTTTTCACTCCGAAGTGCCCTTCAGAGGGCGATATATCCTGTTAGGAACGCACCAACTGTGGTTGCGCCGGTAATGACATCATAGGCTGTCCGCTGGCCCAATGTTAATTGTTGTGTTTAGATACATGCTTCAGACCACCCGTCACGCTGAAGACGTCCCCCATAGCGACCACTAGAGGACGCGGTGTCTCGTTCCCTTCTCAGGGAACCAGGGTTACATGCATAAATTACCTGAGACGTTCAACTTTTAAAAAACATGTCTCAAAACTTTATGCTGGGTTTCACCCCATCCCACTGCATCTCATGTTTGTAAATGAAGTAGTATTATTGGTTTTTTTTTTTGTGTTTTTTTTTTTTTGATGCATACATGATGCTGTTTTGTTTATATTTGTTTAAGCAACTTAAGTAATTATGTGGTTTATAAACATTTTTTAAACATTATGCCCTTTTAAAGGTAGCCGTGTTATTTTATTGCTTTAATAAATGTTAGGGCTGATTTCTGATCATATCATTGGTGTTGTTTTGGTTTAGTGTGATAATGCTGGATGAAGCTCACGAGCGAACGCTTTACACTGACATCGCCATCGGCCTCCTGAAGAAGGTGATGCTCTATTTGCTTTCTATCATCAGTCAGATGAGCACATGTGTGAGGTTTTTCTTCCCATTGTTTTCTCTCTCTTTACAGATTCAGAAGAAGCGCAGAGACCTGCGTTTGATCGTAGCTTCAGCCACTTTGGATGCCAAGGTAAATCCAACCTCTGACTAAATATACATGGGTGAAATAATGTTACTTTGTCACAGATATATTTATGTAAAAATTTAAAAAACATACTTATTCTGACCTGTGCTTATTAAAACATGAAGAATAATAAATGATCATACTAAATTTGAAATTGATTTTTCTATTTGATTTGATTTTAAGCAAATGGGTAAAACCTAGTAGTTTGAAGGATAGTGGCAGTCTTTGGTAAATATTTAAAATAATAATTCATTAGTTTTTGGAGCTGCACTAAGATCCTTAAAGAGTGTCTTTTAATGTCATCTAATGATTTGCTGTTGAAAATATGCCTGAAAAGAACTTATTGCTATATTGAACTATTGCTGCACTAATGACATAAGTTCAGTAATTCATGGTAAAAAAATATATGATAGTCATTATTTTTGCTTAGGGGAAAAAAATTAAACTAAATTTAAAGCTGTATTAAACTTTTGTTTTGATGCTTGAAATTTAAATTTAACTCTAAAAAATGTCATATGATTTAGTCATTCAGTAAAAACTAGTATTTTCCGTCACTCTCTCTGTAAACAATCATTATTTCAAGTACTTTTTATAACCCTCATGTATTAATAAATATCATTATATTTCATTTTTCTTCTGCATATTTCTGCATGTTGGTCACTCAGTATCACTGTGACCATCTTATTTTCAGGAATGATAAAAACATGCACATTGTAAAAGAGGTGTAAGATATTTTCATTATCATGGTTTTATGATTTTATATACAGTGCCATTCAAAAGTTTGGGATCAGTAAGATTGTTAATGTGTTTTAAAGAAGATTCTTGTGCTCATCAAGGCTTCATTTAATTAATCAAAAATACAGAAAAAAAACTGTAATTTTGTTAAAATTTTATTGCAATTTAAAGTAAAAGTTTTCTATTTTAATATACTTTAAAATGTAATTTGTTGCTGTGAACAAAACTGTATTTTCAGCATCATTTAGAAAAAAAAAAAAAAAAAAACTCCAGTCTTCACTCTTCAGTAAATCATAAATAATAATGTGTTTCTGATTTTATTATCATGTTGGAAAAATTAATCTTAATATTTCTTGGGACCTGTGATAGTTTTTTTTCTTTTGATAAATAAAAAAAAGTTAAAAAGAGCAGTGTTTATTCAAAATAGAAATTTTTTGTTACAGTATACACTACTATTCAGAAGATTGGGGTCAGCAAATGTTTTTTTTTTTTTTAAATGAATACTTTTATTCAGCAATGATGTGGTTAAATGGATAAAGTGATAGTAAGACTTAAATTGTTAGATATTATTTATATTTTGAAAACACTGTTCTTTTTAACACTTTAATTTAATCAAAGAATCAAAGAAATAGTATTGGCAGTTTCCAAAAAATATTAAGCAGCACAACAGTTTCCATCACAGCATATTCTTTATGATTTCTGAAGATCATGTGACACTGAAGACCTTAGCAGCACAACAGGTTCAACACTGATAATAAATGATTTGCAGATTTAAGTATATTAAAATATTAAACCAATATTTCACAATATTACTGTTTTTTTTTCCTGTATTTTTGATTAAATTTTTGATGAGCGTGAGAAGCTTCTTTAAAAAAACATAAAAAATCCTTCTGATCCCAAACTTTTGAACAGCAGTGTATATGATGCTGAAAATTCAGCTTTGTTGTTGGTTTCTTTAATGATCTGAGTGCTCTTGATAATCAGCCGCATGATTACTGATGATCTCAGCGGTCAGCTCGCTAGACTTGATTCAGCCGCATGATTATTGAATTTGTTATATGTATGTTATGTGTTCATACTGTCTTCCTCAGAAATTCCACGATTTCTTCAACCTCAATGAGTCTGGAGACCCAAATAAAGACACCTGTGCGATTCTGACGGTGGAGGGCCGAACGTTCCCTGTGGATATTTTCTACACTGTCAGGTGAAGCTTATGTCCACATACGGTCCGTCTCTGCTTCCACCAATGAAAGTGACGGGATGTTTTGTGTCTCTAGTCCTGTGCCGGACTATGTGAAGGCTACGGTGGAAACCGTGATGAAGATCCACGAGACGGAGGAGGATGGAGATGTGCTGGCCTTCCTCACAGGACAGGTGTGTGTGTGACGTTTGTTCTGGAGCGGACCTGCAGCATTGATGTTCATTGTTCACGTCCTAAAAAGGGCTTTTAAAAGATGTTTTTTATTTAAGGCTCCCCGATGTTTGACCTGCTGTCAGCGTATATCAATGTTGTTCCTCTCGTTCTTTCATCAGGAGGAGGTGGAGAAGGTGGTGTCTATGCTCCAGGAACAGGCCCGGACTTTGTCCCGTTACGGGATGAAGAAGCACCTGTGTGTGCTGCCCATGTACGCGGGCCTGCCCTATAACGAGCAGATGAGAGTGTTCGAGAGGATGCCCCCTACTGTCAGAAAGGTGCAACCAAAATTGATGCTTATGACTGGTTTTGTGGTCCAGGGTCACATATATAGGACAGAAACAATGACCTGAGATTCAGTCATAGTCAGTGAGGGTTAGTGTCCTGTTTGCACTGTTAAACAGTGAAGCTGGAGAGTCAGCATCATCGCTCGGTTGTGTGTGTGTGTGTGATGTGTTTCAGGTGGTGGTCGCCACCAATATAGCCGAGACGTCCATCACCATTAACGGCATGGTGTTTGTGATCGACTGTGCGTTTGTGAAGCTGAGGGCGTATAATCCACTCACGGCGATAGAGTCCCTGATCGTTACGCCCATCTCTAAAGCCTCCGCCTGCCAGAGAGCCGGGCGAGCCGGGAGAAACCGCGCAGGGAAGTGTTTCCGGCTCTACACAGGTACAGAGCTCCCATAGAAATATAGAATAAATAAAAAAAAATAGAATTCTGAAATATAATTCACACTTGTACTTATACTGTAGTGTGTTATTGGTATCTAAACAAACTATTAAAAAAAATGACTGGTAATTGAAATAAGGCTGAAGTTAAATAAAATGTAAATATTAGATGAAAAATGTAAACTTAAAAAAATTACTTAAAATTAGAAGTTAACTAACTAAAAGATTTGTAAAATGCAATAATAAAATGACTAAAGCTTAAACTGAAATAAAAAGAAGCAAGCTAAATGTAAGAATAAAAAGAAGCCAAAAACTAATAAAAATGAAAGAAAAAAAAAACACATCAGAATTGCTTAAACTAAAACATAAACTAAACTGAAAATGTAAAATATAAAAATAAAAGCTGCAAAATCAAAACTACAATAGTTTACTGTATAAATGGTAAATAGTATACATGAATGGAAGTTTATTGCAGTGTTATTTTAGTAGTGGTTAAATACTACTAAACTGTATTTACATTTAAGAAATGACTTCCTCTTCAGTTCATGAGCTGGACCATCAGGGAAAGACAATTCAACACGGTCACAATAATTCATAACATTTTACAAATGTTACAGCTCAGATGTTTTACAGTAAAAATGTTATTTTTAAATGTGTTTAATAAATTAGATAAATATAATTAAAAACATTTACTTTTTTTTTACTAACTTATATAGTGAATAGTATTTTCAAGTAAGTTTGATTCCATTTGAATGCTGAATTAAATTTTGCATCCTCCGTTTGAATTCAGAAATGGAATTTAAAAATGATTTTCAGTTCAGTTCTGCCCCACAGCGCTGTAGACCTGTTAATGCTGTGCGGAGCTGCAGCACTGAACTCTGCTGTGCTAGAGTATGACACTTTGTGAAACGTTGCTGTGTTCTTGTCAGAGGAGGACTTTGAGAAGTTGCCCGAGTCGACGGTTCCTGAGATGCAGCGCTCGAATCTGGCTCCGGTCATCCTGCAGCTCAAAGCTCTGGGCATTGACAACGTGCTACGATTCAGCTTCCTGTCTGTGAGTGACCCCTGACCTCAGCACGTGTGTGAAGCCTTGTTCTGCTCTGAGCATCAGTGTGTTTGTGTTGCAGCCTCCACCTGCTCAGTCCATGGTCCAGGCCCTGGAGCTGCTCTACGCTCTCGGAGGTAGAGCCTTTCTTTCACTGATGCATGATCTGCATGTGTTCTCATTAGGGTTGGGTATCGAAAACCAGTTCCAAATGTCCAAGAACAGGGTATTCGTTAAGATGCATGCATTTGGATTCTGTTAATGATTCCTGCATTCCCCTTTTAATTTTAGTGTCCGTTCTCGAGCCGTTCTGTGCATTAACACCGCAGTGTAAGGGTTGTTCTGGGCTGGAACTGACTTCTTTCATAATTATTGACCAGTATGTGGAAAACTACCTCAGTATGTCATCACAAACACAGCTGTTTTTGTCTTAAGTGAACGTAAACAGATGAGAAAGAAAACGTACATTTGCAGTATTTTTAGATGTGCGTGCGTTCGCTGTTAAAGAGACAGCAGCCTAATAAACACGCTGCCTGTCATAGAATTTTTCATTGGCAGTTTGTTAACTAATGAATTAACTGATGTAGTGAATAAATAAATAAACACTTTAAATAAAGTGTGACTGAACAATAAAGAATCAAAACACTTTCAAACAATATCTAGGGCATGTTGAAGGGCATATTAAAATGTAAAAAGGTTTAAAAAATAAAGCGCCTATTAAGTCTAAATATTTCAGTATTTGGCACTGTGATGAACACCATAGTGAATACACAAATCTGAAGGGCTATTTAAACCATTTAAATACATTTCAGAAAGTAGCACAGCTGCTTTGTTTCCAGGGTTTCCAGGGTAACGGCTTCACTTCTTCTGTTTAGCGCCACCTGCTGTCAGAGAGTGGAAGTGCTTTCATTCAGAGCGTCTCATGCCACGCGCTTCTCATGCGTGCTTGTTTACATCAGAGCACGCATCTTTCAAGCAGCATACAGCGGTGTTGTGCATTGTGACCAGTAGATGGGGAAAAAAGTATTCCTAAAATGCATTCAAAATTCTTCAAATAACTTGTAATAAATAATTATTCTCTGTATTTTGAAGTACCCACGATAACATTATTGTGATCTATGGCATTACTGAAGGATACCCAACCCTAGTTCTCATTAGCTCTCTCTCTGGCAGGTCTGGATCAGTACGGCCGTCTCACGGACCCCATGGGGGTGCGGATGGCCGAGTTTCCCCTCAGCCCCATGTTTGCCAAGATGCTGCTGGAATCAGGAAACTTCGGCTGCTCAAAGGAGATCGTCACTATAGCAGCCATGATGCAGATACAGAACATTTTTGTAGCGCCGCACAACCAGAAGAAATCAGCTGTGCGTATTTTTTTAGTCTGTTGTTGGTTTTATTAATGCTCTCTGAATGATGCTTTCTTTGAAGTGATTTGTGCCAGTAACTCGTTGTCTGTCTGTCTGTTCTGTGACGTCAGGCGCGGGAGCGCAGGAAGTTTGCTGTGGCTGAGGGCGATCATCTCACCATGCTGAATGTTTATGAGGCTTTCATAAAGGTAACGGACCTCACCTCATTTCACTTTTACTGCTTTAAAAAGAAAGCGTTTAGGGTTTTGTCTCCAAAGAAATTATAATTTTTTGAAAAATATGTTTGCATTTAGGTGCTTAACCTTTTTGACTTTAGTGTCCTCAATTGTTCACAACATAATTTAACATTTTGATTTCAGTTTGCAGAAATAAAAAGGCCACATATTAAATGAAGTGTCCACATATTAAAATAATAAACTAATTGCAATAAAAATAAAAATGGTAACATTTCAGGTTTCCTGAAGCTGTTCTTCAGGGATTCCAATCCAAAACATTTACATGACTTTATTGCTCATTTCTGATTTAAAAAAATACTTTTCACTCATTTAATTTAACA
Organism: Cyprinus carpio; assembly: GCF_018340385.1. NCBI lineage: Eukaryota > Metazoa > Chordata > Actinopteri > Cypriniformes > Cyprinidae > Cyprinus > Cyprinus carpio. The sequence continues at coordinate 8,428,921 of NC_056594.1, read as the reverse complement.
GTTTCTGTCTGATAAAATATTTTAGAATGTTCTTTATAAATATGCCCATGGTGTTTTAAAATGGTATTTATGTGCATGACTTTTCTAGGTCTAGAAATCATGCTTTTAAAAGACTGGGATCCCTGGTTCTTCAGAGAAGAAATGGGATGAATTAAACAATTATATATCTTTATTTTTGGTTGTTTTGTCTTATTTTAAATCATAAGTAGGGCTCCAAGATTAGGGGAAATTTTTTAATTTTCTGATAAAAAATGTATTTATTATTATTTTATTTATTTATTTTTTCATTTGCTGTGCTTGTTTGTTTGACAGAAATATAATTTACACCTGTACTGTGCTTATCTGTAGTATGTTATTATTATTATCTAAAAGCATTTAAAAGATTAATTCATTTTTTTAAATTAATAAAATTAAATGAACTTACTGAAATAAGTTAAAATTGAAGAACAAAAATAACTACAATTGAAATAAAAATAGATTACCATTAAATGTAAGTATAAAAAGAACCCCAAAACTATTAAAAATAATAAACATTATTTAAACTAAAACTGAAATGAAAATTAAAAATATAAAAATCAAAACTATATATAGTATACTACATGCAGGTATATAACCACTGTTGTTTTATTTTATTTTTCCCTTTGCTGTGCTTGTTTGTTAGTGATTATACATCAATCACGACCCAGAGCCGATGCAGAGATTAGAAATGTGTGACCTGATCTGCTCTGAGACGCTGAAAACACTGGCGAGTCCTGATGTGCTTACGTATATATCACAGTCTCGGGTTTATCATGTATTAATCATGCATGCAAGTTGATTTACCGCTCACTTGACGCCCTGTTTGACCTCCACGAATTGAAATGAAGTGATGTTTGGATAAAGGTTGTTTGCGTTGGTGTTTTGCTGTGTATTGATCCAGCATCAGAAGAGCTCTCAGTGGTGTCAGGATCATTTCCTCCACTACAAAGGGCTCCTCCGGGCCGTGGCTGTACGAGAGCAGCTGAGACACCTCCTCAACAAGTTCAAGGTGCCGCGGACCTCCAGTGAAGGTGAGCCGCCTTTCCTCTTCACCATATCACATGATCACATTGCCCTGTCAGCTGCACGTAACACTAATTTTCTAGTGTTGTCCTGTCAGCTTTCATGCTGGTCTGTCGTAACATCTGACCACATCGTCAGTGTGTCATGTTTTCATACCACTGTTTGTCATGTCAGTAACTTGCTTCCTCCTCAGACTGGAATGTCACATCATCAGTAAGTCATTACATGACAGTATTTCATATGTGTTCAGTGATTTCTCTCTCTCGTGTCTGTGCTGCAGGTGATCCGGATGTGATTCTCAGATGTATTGTGTCTGGTTTTTTTGCGAATGCCGCCCGAATGCATCACTCCGGCTCTTACAGGTCGGTTCATTCCTCCTTACCTCTGTTTCCTCAGTAACCTACTACTGTTCCAGCCATAAATGTGTCTTCAGCAGTGTTGGGGAACACTGCTTTTAAAAGTAATGCATTACAATATTGAGTTACTCCCTACAAAAGTAACCAATTGCAAATATAAATAAAAATATACAAATAATATATATATATATATATATATATAACATTTAGCTTAGCACTACAGTAATCATCACGTTCACACAGATTTCTCTCATCAGGAGAGCTATCAGTCAATACACCAGAAGCAAAGTAACTGGTGTTACTTATTTACTTTACTAGTTACTTTAAAAGTGATCTGATTCCATATCTGGTGTTTGTTTGTGGCTAATGGTCCTGTGATGTTGTTGATGGTCCAGGACTCTCCGTGATGACCGAGAGCTGTACATTCACCCTGATTCAGTGCTGTATGGAGAAAAGCCCCCGAAATGGTACTAACATAAACCCATGGGGAATTAATGGTGCTTATTCTGTTTAGTTTGTTTTTCACCAAATTTTAACTGGGCTCTTTGTTTGGGGACGCGTCTCAGGGTGGTCTTCAACGAGGTGGTTCAGACCAGCAAGTACTACATGCGTGACGTGACGGCGGTCGAGTCCTCCTGGCTGGTGGAGCTGGCGCCGCACTTCTACAAACAGGCCAAGGTGAGAGCACATGTGACCCGGGACCACAAAACCAGTCGTAAGGGTCAGTTTTTCAAAATAGAGATTTATCTCTCATCGAAAACCACTGATATAAATAAGCTTTCCATTGATGTATGGTTTATAGGAATCGACAATAATTAGTCGTTAATATAACTATTTTTAAAAAATCTAATTATTGTAAAAAAAAATCACCTTTAAAGTTGTTCAAATGAAGTCTTAGCCATGCATATTACTAATCAAAAAATACGTTTTGATATATTTCGGCGTCTCCTAGGAAATTTACAAAATCTCTTCAAGGGAACATGTATCTTGCTTAATATCCTAATGATTTTTTGCATCAAAAGAAAAATCTATAATTTTGGGCCCTACAGTGTTATTGTTGGCTATGCTACAGAATAGTATCTGTGCTACTATGACTGGGTTTTGTGCTCCAGGTCAGAAAAAAAACATTTACAGGGTAAGATAGCTAAGAAACCTTCCTCTTCTCTTCGTCTTAACCCACTTATATTTCCATTCATATAGTGGCTTCAAAAAACCAGAATATCATGTACACAATAATAGTTTTTGTTCTACCTAATATGTGTGTTCTGTGTATATTTATTTAATATAAATACACACACATGCAGTATCTATTTTTGAAAATATTTACGTCTATATTTAATTCCTATAATTTATATGATAAATCATTTATATAAAACTTTTTTTGAAATAATACATGCGTGTGTGTTGTGTATATGGGTTTCATACCAATATCACAGAACCACATATATATGATGTAGGGCCAAAGCTTTCCTTAAACATGTTTGTTTATAATGGTTTTACAATTTTTTTTTTTTAGTGTTGTCTACTCAGCACCAAAGCCAAAACACAATAAAACGGTAATTTTGGAATAGTATACAATTTAAAATAACTGTCACATGACTTCCGAATATCATAATAATATGCGGATTTGCGGCTCAAGAAACATTTTCTTATTATTATCAATGTTGAAAACAGCTGTGGCTGCTTATATTTTTATGGAAAAAAGTTTTTTTTTTTTTTTTTAAAAGATCCTTTGTTTGATTGGGAAGTTAAAAAACAGTATTTATTTGAAATAGAAATCTTTTATAACATTTGAAATATCTTGCGTTTGATTAATTGAATGCATTCTTACCGATTTTAAAGTATTAATTTTCACCTGAAAAACATTCTCACCTTTAAAGTTTAAATTAAAAACTGGTTTTTATTTAATAATTTATACAAATGCTTCAAGCCAGTTCCTTTCATTATAAAAACATGTACCTTTCTAGCCATATTTCTTCTACAGTTCAGTATGTTTTGGTTTGTTGATGTCCCCACAAAAATATTAACATGGCTATTTTTTTTAATACAAAAACAGACTAATATTGCCTTTAAAATGGCTTTTCCTCCCCTCTGCCTCTGATTTGTCTCGTAGCACGGGTCTCTGAGCAGCAAACGGGCCAAAGTCTTCTGAGCGGAGCGACATTCACACTTCCAGGTTTTTGCTGAACAGCTGGCCGTAGATAAAGGAAGATCTCAAGAACCGCTCTAAACTAAAGGAGCTGTTACGTACACACGCACACTTGGGTGTTTATTGCAGCTGGAAGGCAAAAGGAAGGAACACTGTGGTATTTTGTAAATACAAATGTATATGATACTTTTCTGCGGTCCATGGTCATCTTTGGGATTATTTAATAGCCATTTTGGAATAAATTGACTGTGATTTTGTTGTTGTTTTGAGAGCGAGAGGATGACTGGATGGATGGATGGACTGAATTTGACGTACAGCTTTACAACATCGCACGAACCCTACGAAGCCCTACCCTCAACAATAACCATAATATTACTATAATAAGCTACTTTTTACCAGTTATTTCAAACCCTCATCGGGTAGATAATGTGTAGTTGAATTGTAGTGGTTATGTGCCAAATATTATAAATCCGTAGAACATTTCCTGATGTATATGGAATGTGAAAAATGAATTGTAGTTACACCGTCAGCATGAGACAAAAAAAGTGCCATTTTTTAATATAATACATATATATAGGTCCCCATAAAGTAGCCTTGTTATGCACCTCTGGCCTAAAAACTGTGTGGTTAGGTGTAATTATTAATTTCATAGCATAGTGGTGTGTCTCATTTAGGAAAGATCACCATGACTTGTTCAGTGTGGTGAGTGAATAGCACAAACGACTGAGACGCCTCAGGGAGGACTTCTTTCTTACTAAGTAAAAGGGTGCTACTGGTTGGAAATGTAACCCTGCTCAGGCCACGCCCTCTTCTTGGGCGTGGCCTTTAATAGGAAGGCAAGGTGCCAATCATTGGGTGTAGGCGGAGCCTCTGTCATAATATGATGTTTTGACAATGTTTGTGATGTTTCAGTTGGTTTCTTTGATCCCTGCATAGTTTATAGCGAGCCTTTATAATATCCACAACTACATTCAAGGTTACTTCTGTAAACATTATTACGTCTTCAGGCATTGCCCATGGTTCTAGAGTGTATGTAGTCCGTAGTGTAAGGTAGCGGCTGACAGATTCGACTGATAGCAGTTGCAAACCTTCTTGCCTTCTTTAAACGATACACAATCTCACGTAGTTTTCCGCATGCAGTTACTGATTAATCATACCTTACTCTGACTCTGTCCAGATGTGGCTTGCTCCGAGCGTCAATAACGTCTGATGTTCACTGTAAAAAACATGTGCCGAGTCTGTACCGCATTGCCGTGCCCACGTGTAAATCATACAGAAGAAAACTCAGTGGAAAACTGGTGTGGTTTGGATTCCAGGCAGGTAGCTATCCCATGTGACAAGCTGTTAAAATATTAAAACCAGCTAGGAGATACGCCGTTTCCTAGAGTACACCTGATTTGCATAAATGTGGATATGTATCCTCACCGCCTCCTGGAAAAAAGAGTTTCTAGCCTTCTGTTTGTTTGTGTTGATAGCATGCAGATTGATAAAAAGTCCTGCTAAATGACCAAATGAAACAGCATCATAGTAACAGTGAATGTATAGCATTTTTGTAGATGCGGTGTTCATGTTTTGTGACTTGGATTACCTCAATGATAGGCTAAGGGGCTAACCAGCAAAGATATCCAACGCAATGTTTCTGATTAAACAAGTGGTGATGTTGACCAGCTGGGTGCTCAGTGTTGGGCAGAGAAATACATCTCAGTCTGGATTCCTGCATCATCACCTCAGAGAAGTCATTTCATATCTGATTCCCTCAACTATTCTCTGTCTAGCTGTCTGTGAATATATGTGTACATCTGAAATAACGCCAGCATTACAGTCCTTCTGGATACAGGTTTGTGGTTCGTAGAAAACTGTTTGTTTGATTTGAAAGAAGTCTGTTATGGCTCACCATGGCTCACAGCTACATTTTATTTTTTAGTTTAAAAACAGTAAATTACTTGCAAAATCATAAGTAACATTTTTTTACATTTATTTTTAAATTTTAAATATAATTGTTTAAATGTTGTTAATTATGTTTTTTAAGCTGTTTTTTTTGCATTTAAATTGCAAGTTTTTTTTTCATTTATTAAGCTGGTGTAAATATCATTCATTACTGGGCCCAAACTTTTGAACGTTACCCAACAGCTATAGTTTGTAGTTTAGAGGGTCCCACTAACATTACAGATAACACAAGAAAACAATTAGGAGTCATTAACTGTGGCTCTTTATTTGAGTTGGGCGCATTTTATTACCTCCAAGTCCATTTAAGGTGCAAAGCTAGGGTGGGCATAAATGGCTAACCTAGAACTCCATATATATCTGAATATATATGGTTAAAACATGGCTTTGATATTGTGACTTTAAATAATACAAAATTAGTAATTCTTAGTATTTGTAGTGATTGAAATAAGAGGTGTTTTCCACAATTTCCTTGTACATATGAAAATAACAGTTATGACTCCTGGATTTTATGCATTAAATAATCTAACTGGAAGAACACGCTAACAAACACATTTTTGGAATTGTCTTCTTCAATGATCAGGAAACCTGAATGCTCCATCATGTTACAACATTTATCGATTACCCCCTTAGGGCCTTTCCTTGTAGGAAGTGGAAAATAGATGCGACGCTCAGTAAAATTTCTGTCAGTTTCTTCTCTGCCTGGCAGCTGACATGTGGGCACTGGAGCTTCAATCCTGGCAGCATAGAAATACCATCTCTGGCCAGTCCCTTGCCTTAGTCCCCAGAACAGTCTGCCCAGCGAAATAAACTCAAGTGATTCTCCACGAGGCTCCCTCGGGAAAGATATGATGCACAATACCAACACATATTTACACAATGTACACTGGGCATGTGTGTGTGATCATATATATACAAAAAATAAACATTATGCAACATATTATGCATGTAAACAAAACTTTTCTATTCCTTGGATGCAATTACGCACCACCTTAATCTTATTATTACATATGATTAAAATATTTAACCAGGCTATACAAAACAATGATAAAAACTTTTTTCCTTACATATATGCATGCAATGTGTGTGTATTACATGAATAAATACACACAGCACACAACGCATATGTTAACACAAAAAACATTTGCCTTGATGCAATTACATCTGGATTAATTGTTCAACAGCACTAATAAATAATGATTTTTTAGAAAACCTCATGATAAATAGATCTGTAGGAAATTGTGGTAAATCAGCATCCAGTGGCTGGGCTATTCCTGATTGTGACGAGTTAAGTGTAAATCATAAAGACCTGACGTGTTGGTGTGTGGATGGGAGAGTCGGAGCTGAATAAAC